>NC_134875.1:83687481-83839981 GCF_049852395.1 Peromyscus maniculatus bairdii | reverse complement strand
ATTTTGAGACAGGGTCTTCCTCATTAGCCCAGGCTGGCCTGGGACTCACTACATAGCATCAGCTCGCCTTGAACTTATGGCACTCTTACTGCCTCAGCCTCCCAAGAGCTGGGGTTGCAGGTATAAGCCACCACGTCTGGCTGTTTGATTCTTTTGTATCTTTCTAAGCAGGCTCCGTTTGCTTGGCTAAAGCAGTGTGCCTGCCGCTTCTCCTGTACCTCTTTGGTGCTCAGGAAAGGGTCAGGTACTACAAAGTAACGGGCAACTCAATCTGTGGTGACTTAAATGAGTGCAAGTTGCACTTCTTTTTCACATAACGGAATTTCAAAGGCAGGTGGTTGGCTATTCGACTTTAGGTAGCAAATCAGCATTTGCCACTGTATTTGTTGCCTTGTGATTGCAAAGTGGCTGCTGCAGACCCAGCTATTGCATCTTCATCTTAGCCAGAAGAAATAACTGCTTTCTCCTCGCGCTCTTTGTTCTTTTGATTTTAAAGAGAATTTTTCTGAGACTGCCCCTCATGTTTCATTCACTATAACTGTGTCATGTGCTCGGTCTTAGATCTGTCTGGGTCTTTCGTATCTGATATGGAAATATCTTTATGAGCCACCAGAACAAACTGCAAGCCGAAAGGTGCAGAGGGTGGTTGTTAGGTAGGTAGTCCCAGTGTCTGCCATACAACCCAGTAAAGATTGGTTTAGATAAACATTGAGCTGTTCCGCTCCCGAGTCAGGTTCTGAAACTTGCCAAAGTTCAGACCAAGAGGTTTCCAGAAAACAAGCTATCTTTTTGTGCCCACCCATTCCATCTGTATCCAAGTGTCCCTGACTCCCTGTTGGAAAGCCGAGGTGGGTTCCCAGCTCTGCCCCTCCCAGCTAAGAGGAAGATCTTGGGCAGATCTGAGTGTCGTCCTGGTAGGTGACTGCCGGGTAAGTGGGCAGCTTCTCCATGCAACCTGTCATCACCCCCATCTTTGGCTCTTTGATTTCCATATATGATTTTCCAAAGTACTTCGGAAATAGAAGTTGTGTCCAGTGAAACAATATAGAGGAGATTGCCCTAAGCAAGTTACATAGCGTTATTTTTATGACAACAAATAGATGCTGTCAGAACAGCCAGTGATAGAGATCTGGCTAAACAGACTGTATGTGTTAGTATATTCACACACACACACACACACACACACACACACACACACACACACACACTATAGTTGCCAAATGTAACATCTATGCACACTATTGATATGTGAAAATATTCGCACAGAATATTGTTGAGCAGAAAGGTAGAACTTGATGGTAGGTACATACTATGTAAAAGATGCGTGTGTGCTTCGGCAAATACCAAGGAACAGTTGCCAAGTTTGAAATCAGAGCCACGTCAGGCTGAGAGTATGGCTCAGGTTTAGCTCAGTGGAAGAGGGTTCCATCCTAGCATTAGACAAGGGAGCCCAGTGCGTTGAGATTGAACAGCAATTCTGAATCAGTTGGGGGCCACTCATGGGGCAGTTCAGTTCAACTGGAGTTTAGGAAGACGGGTCTCCACCTCTGTCCCCTTCCCCCTCTCATGACAAAGACAGAGAGGTTCAGCAAGAGCTTGCACTTGTACTTGGGTTTATTTCCCAGCAGACTGCATTCTGAGTGTGGAGAGAGACCTAGCCTCCACGGGTACCTTCCCTGTGCCTGGCGACTGGTAGGACCTTTCCTTAGCTCTCATAACTCATCAAGCATTTGGATGGCAGTGTCCACTGTCATTCCAGAATAGTGTGTGTCACTGTGAGGAGACCCAGTGTGGGTGTCTTCTTGAGGTTTCTTGGTCTGAGCTGTGCTCCCCTATCCAGATGTCATCCAAGGTTTATACTGTGAATTTCTGGACAGGACATGAAGAAAAGCCAGGCCTCCGACTGGCTGCACGGCTGGAAGCTCGGCCAAGGGCGTGGTGTTGCTTCAGAAGATAACTCTTTCCTAAGAGTTTACTGAAGAGGACTGTGTTTTTGCTGGCTCAGGTCTTCTAGCTTTACTCAAGAGTCTGAAGCCTGGAGAGAAGCAGGATGGCGGGCGGGGGTTGGGGCAGAGTCCTGTTTTTTGCTCTTTTCCTGATCACCAGCTACCCAGCAAGAGCTGTCACTTTTATTACTGGGAAACAAGCTCTGGCAAAAGTTACCCAGAGTCACTTAGTTGGGGAGCAATGAAGACAAGATTCACTCAATTTCGTGAGTCACTCCGCGGTAACAAACCTTCTGCTGGATACTGGGTATGCAGTTGTGGACAAGGTCAGGCCACGCCCCTCAGCAATCTGCAGCCATGGCAGGTGGTCATAGACAAGCAAGCAGACAGCAGTGGAATAGCATGGTACCTTCCCAGAAGAGGGAGAAACCGAGGCTCCGGGAACCATGAAGGAGGAGTGCCCCTCACAGGAAGGAATGGGAAGTGGGCCATCAGCCAGGGCTTGGCAGAGGGTGTGGTGTCTGGGACTGGATCTGGAGGAAGAAGAGGCAGTGGATGAAGGAGACACAGGGCTAAAAGGAAACCAGACAGAGAGCAGACCATTACCAAGGGTCAGCATGAGGAGACCACAGACATCAGGCATGCTGGCATGGACACTTGTTCTCCCAGCTCTTGGGGTGCTCAGGAAGAATAGCTGAAAATTTGAGGCTGCTGAGACAGAGAGAGTTCAAAGTACGCCTGGGCTACACAGTGAGACAATCTGAGAGATGGACATGTGGGAGTGGGGAGGCTGCGCCTTGACAAACTGTCCAGAGCCATTCAGTAGATATGGGAATGCTGTATGGTGAGACTGAACGGTGGACAGGAGATCCTTGGGGAGTGCCTGTGGGCCATAAGGAGTCTGGGTTTAACTTCCGGCCTGATGAGGAGCCACCAAGCAGCTCTGAGCAGGAGAGTGACACGATCTGACTGGTAGTCTTTTTGGCAACCGCAAGAGCAGTTTGTAAGGGACCAGGAGCAGAAGTGGCCATCTGGGAAAGGAGTGGGTTCTCCCTGTGCCGGTGGAACAGGAAAGGCAGGAGACTGTGCCCGTTGATTTGTGGACATGAATACCTTAGGTGTGCATGCCCTTTGTCATGTGCCCAGCACAGCTGAAGTGCTTTGCAGATACTTCATGCCCACAAGACCTGCTTTTGTTAATGCAGTCTTCCGGATATAAGAGTGGAGGCACAGAAAGATTAAATAACTTTTCTAAGGACACACAGCTAATAAAGTGTCAGACCGGAATTCAAACTCCCTGTAGTCTCAGTCCAGAGTTCTGTGCTGCTTTGTCTGGGGGAATCATTTGGTCACAGTATGTTCTAGAACCAGAGGCAGAATGAGCTACAAAAGAAGACCCCGTCTTTGTCCTCGTGGATGTCACAGTCTAGGGGAGGAGGCAGATATCAACCAAATGGCCACACAGACAGATGGACACAGAGTCTCCGAGCCCATGATAAGGGTCTTAGACCTAATCAGGGAGGTCAGGTGTTCTGGGAAGCAGATACTTGAGGTGGCCTATGGAGGATGTGTGTGGGAGCTTCCGAGGGGAAGATGGAAAGAACAATCAGGAATCGCAAGTACAAGGACCATGTGATGAGAGTGCCCATTCCCCTTCACTTGGCTTTCCTGGCATCCTGCTCCACCATCCTCTGCCTTTTTCCTACTCCCCTCCTCCGCTCATAGGCTGTCGCCCCAGCCAGTCTTCCCCAGGTGAGAGCCCGAAGCATTCCCGAATTTTGCTAGTCCAAGACTTTCTCTCCATTCACTCTAGCCATTACTGGGCTCTTATTCACGTTTATTTTTATATTTTATTTGTGTTTGTTTGATTTTTGAGACAAGGTCTTGTGTAGCCCAGGCTGGCCTGGAACTTCTGGTCTTCCTGACTCTGCCTCAGAAATGCTGAGATTGGTCCCTGCCTTTCTTTAAAGTTACATTTTTATTCTCTCTCTGTCTCTCTGTCTCTCTCTCTGTCTCTCTGTCTCTCTGTCTGTCTCTGTCTCTCTCTGTCTCTGTCTCTCTCTCTCTCTGTGCATGCATGCGTGTGCGTGCGTGTGTGCGTGCGTGTGTGCACACACACATTCCATAGCCCACATATGGAGGTTAGAGGACAACTCGTGGGAGCAGATTGTCCCTTTGTCAGGCTTGGTGGCAAGGGCCCCAACCTGCTAAGCCATCTCGCTAACCCCGATCCTGAATCCTCGACTCTTTCGAGATTTGCTCAGGCTGGGCAGCTCCCTTCCTGACCTTGCCCCGCAGACATATCCCTCAGCTCCCCCAGATGGACTAAGGGATTGGGGTGAGCAGAATCAGATGTGAAGGGACCCAGTCCGAGGAGCCTTCAGCACTTCTCATGTGCCGTGGAACAGTTGTGTCTGAGAAGCAGCCGTGCTTCTTGGCTGGAGGGCTGTTTGCCATATCGCTCCCCGATGCTCTGAAGAAGGAAAGGCCGTTAGGAACTGACAGTTACTGAAATCCTATTGGGTGCCTGGCTTTGCGCTGCATGCCTTCCTAAGCTTCCTAAACTTTATGAGGTAGTGATGTCATTCACAGTATCTGACATGCGCTTCTTCCCTGTGAGTTCCGTGAGAATATGGGACAGTCTTTGCCTTTGCATCTCAGAAACCATGGGGTCCGTGCTTGGTGAGTACTTTGCTCTCTCGCTCTCTCTCTCTCTTTGCAATGCTGGGTTTCGAACCCAGGGCCTCATGTGTGTGCTAGGTAGGGTTGCTGTCACTGAGCTCCACTCCCTCTCACACCGGTCCACTGTTTTTCACAGTGACTTGATTGATGACCTTATTGTTTCAAGGCAGTGTGCATGGCCTAGGGCAAAACAAATCCAGGACGTGGGACTCTTCACTGCCTTTGCAGCTTGAAGCATCAGTTCCATTTTCCTGGGGGGCTGTGAGTATATGGAGGAGGCTTGGTGGCTTCCAGAGTGCTTTCCAAATTGGGGTGTAGGGCGTCACATTTACTCTAAGCTAGACTTTTGTTTTAAGATTGATTTTATTTATGTATGTGTGTTTATTTGTGTGACCTTCAGAGGTCAGAGGTGGGGCATGTGGTTCCTTAGAGTCACAGGTATTGTGGGCCGCCCGACATGGGTACTGGGAACCGAACTCAACTCTTAATTGCCCACACGTATCTGCAGTCCCAGTTGTCATTTGAACGGATGCTCTTCCTTTGCAAACTAACTCTTCTGAGCTCAGAAGGAGAGAAATCATAATGTAGTTTTTCACAAAGCCAAATTTCTTCTCCTCCTCCTTCCTCATCTTCCTCTTGCCCCTCCTCATCCTCTTCTTTTCCTCTTTCTCTTCCTCATCCTCTTCTCTCTCTTTTTTTTTGCAGTTCTCACAATGCCATTCCAACCTAGAGATGTTAAAACTTCTTTTTGTGGATGATGGCATCTTGGTTTTAGTAGATGACCATTGTTGGAAAATGCCACTACTTAGTCGGATGAAATGTTAGCACCCCTATGCCAGAGCCCCTAAGCGACAAAGTTAGTACTGGCTGCCCAGGGGAAAAACCCTGGACCCTGAGAAGAGTCCAGAAGGTTGAGAAGGAGCGTGTCAGGAAACACAGGGCTTGAAAGACCCTGGCAAGAATGCTGAGCCTAACCAGAGACTGTGGTGCTGTGGAGTATTCGGGTGGGGAAATAAGTTGTAATCTGAACACCCAGTTAAGGATGGAAACCTCTAGGCCTCTGCATCAGACAGCAAATGAGCTTCGGATCCCCAGCCTTTCTTTAAAAAAAAAGATTGATCAGACTGTGGTGGCACACACCTTTAATCCCAGCACTCAGAAAGCAGAGGCAGGTGGATCTCTGTGAGTTCGATGCCAGCCTGGGCTACAGAGCGAGTTCCAGGACAGGCTCCAAAGCTACCCAGAGAGAATCCTGTCTTGAAAAAACAAATAAACAAAATATTTATTTTATTTGTTAATTATGTGTTATGTGTGTGGGTGTATGCATGTGTGTATGGGTGTCCCAGGAGGCCAGAGGTGTCAGAGTCCCTGGAGCTGGAGTTACAGGTAGTTGTAAGCCAGCTGACAAGCGTATTGGGCCATGAATTCAGACTGCTGAGCATTAGGCACTCTTAACCATTGGACCATCTCTCTAGACATCCTACCCACCTTTTGACTTCCAATCCCCATCTCCCTTGCCCAGAGCAGCTTCGGTGATGCAGCAATCACTCAGCTCTGTGGGAATGGCAAGAGCTCAGAGCTGGAACACAGGAGCTCAGTCACAAGCTCCACACACACCCTCACTCACCTTTCACACACACACACACACACACACACACACACACACACACACACACACACGAACAGGGAGAGGGCAGGGGGTTGGCATCGAGCCTGGCTTCTCGCCCTGGAACGCCACATGGCCTGCCTGGGGATGCGGGTGGGGAGGTGAGGTACACAACTCCTGCCTTGCTGTGTGACCTCTGGCCTGCCGGCAGCCACAGGAGGCCCCGGGCTGCTGCAAGGGCCAGTACTTTCCACGAGGGCTCACCGTGTCACTACCCGAACATGTGCTTTCGAATTCCAAGAGCCATGTCTGGATTATCCATTTCTTAAATTTCTCCAGACTTCTGTTCTAGCCATTAGAATTTTTTTTCCTGCCTGGAATCCTTTGGCAAGTGGGTGCAGCCACAAGTTAGTCCATTAGAGACATAGGCCAGGTGCCTGCTGGCTGTCCATCTGGCCCAGGCGAAAGGCACTGTGCAACTTCTAGGAGAAAGCCCATGGGGGCAGGAGTGGAAGGTAAGGCCAAGGAGCTGTGCTCAGGCCCAGATTCATGACCCAAGCCTGGCCAACAATACTTGGCAGGCTTCTTGGCTCCCTGTTTAGGGCAGGTCACCATGGTGCTTTTTGCCTGCTGGCACACAGGGGCTGGATACAGAGCAGAGGCAGGAGCCTAAGAGTGGGGGTGGGTGGGGCTGGTTACAACAGGGAGAGCAGGACTTCTTGCTCTAGTTCCAACTGGATTTGGAGTCCTCTGCAGAATCGCGTGGCTGCTGTAAAGAGAAGCCCCTATGCCCTTATGGCCCCAGGGATTCCTGCTACTGTGAGAGCACATGCCTACAGTCTTCCCAAGGGTCTGTTATCTGTGCCATGGCTCTGCTCCCTCCACTAACTGGCAGATCTTTCTTATGCCTGGTAAGCTCTTCCTGCCCCTGTGGCTGAGCCTGGACAGCTTTGTTTATCATTCCCACCCTGAGCCAAACGGCCACTTCTGTGGGTAGATGTCTCCCATACCCTCTCCATATCTGCTCTTGCTTAGTGTTTAGAAGGAGCCTGTGGCGGGCTGGGGAGAGGGCTTAATGGTCCTTTTGAAGAAAGCATTAGAGCTAAGTCTAAACTTCTGGGCTTGGTGTTCAAAGACGTGAGCAACTAATCTTTATAATACTCAGCATTCCCATGCCACATATTTCAACTATCAAGACACACACATTCATGTGCGGGCGGGCATGCACACATGCACACACACACAAGTTATGTGTGTGTGTGTGTGTGTGTGTGTGTGTGTGTGTATACACACGTGCATACGTATACATGTGCACACACATACACACATGCACATACACACATTGAATACTTGCACATCTGGCAGTATGTAAAAATATGGGAAATGTGGATAGAATATTTTCTGTTTTTATTTTGTATTTGATGTCTCATAGGTATAAGTATGTGGTCAAATTTTATTTGCAAGTTGACAGTTTCCAATTCTGTGTGTACATATATTTGAGTGGTCAGTCTTTAATCTAGAAATTGGTATATGCATATCTTTAACATAAAGGACCCCCTCCCACAGGAATGGTGGTTCATGTTTGCAGTTCTAGTCCTTAGGACAGCCAAGGTTGCACAGAGAAACCCTGTCTCCAAGCAAAAAGCTGGAGAGCAAACAAGGAAAACACCTGACATTGAGTTCCAGGCCAGACTGGGCAAACAGTGAGACCCCCTTCCCAGAAAACATGAAAAAATCACAGACTCTGATACCGTCCATCTGTCAATGCCCCGCACAGCTGGGCTGCCTTTGCCCTCCTTCTGCGCCCCCTCCTAGCTGTGCCCCCACCTAGCTGTGCCCCCTCCTAGCTGTGCCCCCACCTAGCTGTGCCCCCTCCTAGCTGTGCCCTAGGCTTCCTTGGCTTTACTCCAGTTTCTCCAGCACATTCACTCGAAGGTTTCAGTCAGCAATGCATTTGCACCACACTCCCCCCCCCCCCAAGCCCCCAATGGCCTATGCTTCCAGAAAGCACACGTCTGGTCTGGTTCTGTCTCGACACCCTCAGCTTTTACAGCCGAGTCTGCACTTGAAAACTCCTGAGGATGCATGGCTTGCCTCTGCTGTAGTTACCTGCATTGAGAGAAGCTGCTGAAGTCTCCAGGGTTTCCCTTGGAGAACAACTTTTCCCTCCATTTGCCTTTAATACTGGACAGGAGAGAGTGTGGTGGGCAGGAGGGAGAGAAGAAGGGGGAGGAGGAGGAAGAATACATGCTAAATCTAAAATACACATGAAATTGGGTCTGGTGAGTACGCTGCGCTAGTGTGAGGACCTGAGTTCAGACACTTAGCATACTTGTAAAAACTGCCCATGGTGGCACGTGTCTGTAACGACAGCACTGGGACAAGCAGGTCTCTAGAGTTCACAGGTTTAGGTGGAAGCCGGGTGGTGGTGGTGCACACCTTTAATCCCAGCACTTGGGAGGCTGAGCCAGGTGGATCTCTGTGAGTTTGAGGCCAGCCTGGTCTACAGAGCGAGATCCAGGACAGCCAGAGAGACACAGAGAAATCCTGTCTCAAAACAAAAAGTTCGAGAGGAAACAAGGAAGACACCTGACATCAACCTGTGGCCTCCATGTGCAAGTATGTGCATACACACACATAGACACATATATGGCCATTCAAACACACATGTACATCATGCACACATAGGTAATAGAAAAAGAAAAAGTATTATACGTAAAACTTACCTGTTTTGCCATTTTAAGTGGATAGTTTAGGTGGTATTAAGTATATCCATATAATGTGAAACTGTCACCAGAACTTTTTGTCTTCCCAAAAGAAACTCTGCCCATTCCTTAATCAGTATCTCCTCCTTTTATTTTCACTCCAACCCCTTATAAACCAGATTTTACCTTTTTTCTCCATGAATCTGACTATAAGTACTTCATATGCATGGAAACATGCAATGTTGGTCCTCTGTGCCTGGCTGTCTTTCACTCATCATTGTGTCTTCACAGCTAATCCATATTGTAGCATGCGTGAGAGTTTCCTTCTTTTCAATGGCTGAAGGATGTTCATTGATTATCCTATAGTATTTGTCCATTCATCTGTTACTTGCAATTAGGTAGCATCCATCTTTTCGCTATTGTAAATAGGGTTGTTAGGAATATGAGTATCCAAATCCTTGCATTTTGACTTTTTGGGATACGTGTGTGTGCGGAAGTAGAATTGTTGGATTTCTTCTGCATTCTTTTGCTGTGTGTGTGTGAGATGAGGGTGTGTGTCGGAGGACAACTTGCTTCTTTCTTTTCACCATGGGGGTTCTGGGGACTGAACTCAGGTCATCAGGCTTGGCAGTGGGTGCCTTTACCCACTGAGCCATCTCCCCAGTCCCTGTTTTTATTTCTTAAGATAGGGTCTCATAACCCAGGCTAGCCTGGAATTGTCTGTGTAGCCGAGGCTAGTCTTGAATTTCTTATCCCTCTGTCCCAGCCTCCTGAGTGCTGGGAATACAGGCATGTGCCACCTCATGTAATTCTCCTGTCCAGTTACGAACCAATCCTAATCCTGCTATGCTTCCAGGATCACGGGAGCCCTTATATGGTGGTGTAGATGTAGTTCTTGTCATTCTGTGTTTAAATTTTTGAGGAACCACCATCCTGTTTTCCGCAGTGTCTGACTCATTTTACAACTCCTTCAGAGATATAGAAGGGTTCTGGTTTCTCTACCTCTTCAGAACACCTCTCCACAGTGCCGAGTGTGAAGTGCTATGCCATTGTGCTGTGGGTTGGAATTTGTCAAGTGACTATTGATGCTGAGCAGCGCTCCTCCTGGGGAGGGCCGCTACGTCTTTGGCCTGCCATTGAGACTGTACATTTAGCCCTGTTTTCTAGGAGCTCTCGGAAGTCAGATGTTCCTGCAGTTTTTCAGGCTAGAACACACTTGACTTCAAGAAGTTCTTTGTTGTCAGTGGCCTCTGGACTCGAGGTAGACTAAAGCCTGCAAGCCTACAGCCGCCTAGTCCTGCAGCTTCTCTCCCTTTTGCCCATGGCGAGTTGCTAGTTTACTTGCTCTGTGTGTGTGTGTGTGTGTGTGTGTGTGTGTGTGTGTGTGTGTGTGTGTGTGTGTGTGTGTGCCAGTGACATGCGCTACCACTGAGCTGTATAGCCAGACTTGATTGTGAGAAACACTGTTTTGCTGAGTTGTCCGGGCTGGCTTCAAGTTGTCCAGCTTGATCCTTCTGCCTCAGTAGCTGAGATTACAGTTTCGCTACCAGGCCCGGCTCTACCCACTCTTTCCAAGTTGTGCCTGCCGTAGCCCTTGGGTATCTTTGATCGTCTGGTTTGTGTCCATTTGGCTCACGCAGTACCCCCTTCCTTTGATAGCTGGGGAGCAATCCTGAAAGGAAAAGTGTCAGGGAATGGGGAAGAGGGAGAGGCAACAGGTGACAGATGTCCTGAAATCCATTTTCTGGTAAAAACAAGACGGTACATAAAGCTGCTTCTCTCTCCATGCAAAACAAGCAAACTGTTCTTTCTCTGCCAAGGAGTTCCATCATGTCTTAGAAACTTAGCAGTTCCCTCTCGGTCTAATTCATCATGAAGAAGAGACATGGACCTGACAGGAAGCATCAAATGCCTGCATTTGTGACTGCAGATGCCATCAAGAACTGCTTTTGTTTTTTATTCTCTGTGTAAAGAGCTGTCGACTCCCAAGGAGGAAAACAAGAAACCTGTGCTGGATGCAGTGGCTCGGGGCTATTCAAGAAGCTGAGGCAGGAGGATCACCAAGTTCACCGCCAACCTGAAAAATTTAGCAAGGCTCTATCTAAAAGTTTTTGAAAAATCTCCCCATCCATATTAAGGACTGAGGGTTTGGATCAGTGGCACAGTATTTGTCTAATGTGCACAAAATGAAAAACTTCAAAGGAAGCGCCTCCCAGTTCTCAGCAATGTTTGAGTCCATTCAAGCTGTTATATCAAAATGCTGTACACTTTGTAATTTATGAATAATAGAACTTTATTAATTATAGCTCTAGAAGCTGATAAATCCAAAAACAAGACATTGGCACATTTGGTGTCTGGTGACAGACTACTGATCATAGATGGAATCTTCTTTTTTTTTTTTTTTTTTTTTTTTTTTTTGGTTTTTCGAGACAGGGTTTCTCTGTATAGCTTTGCACCTTTTCCTGGGACTCACTTGGTAGCCCAGGCTGGCCTCGAACTCACAGAGATCCACCTGGCTCTGCCTCCCGAGTGCTGGGATTAAAGGCGTGCGCCACCACCGCCCGGCTAGATGGAATCTTCTATGAGTTCTTATGAGATGAAAGGGCCAAACAAGCTCCCTTCTCCCAGGTCCCTCTTAAAATAACAGGTCCATTCATTGGAGGAGAATCTTTAAGAACATTTCACTTCCTAGAGGCCCTATAGTTTAGTAGCACTACACTGGGAATTAGGTTCCAGTATATGAATTAGTGAACAGGTGGTACCTACATTCAGATCATAGTAGAAATGCTGCCTCAGTTTCCCTTCCCTGGTAGAATCCTTCTGCTAACCCCACTGTCCACACTACACCAGGTGGTGGCCTGCAGAATGAACTATGTTAACCATCCTGAAGATCAGATCCAGATCCTTCTGGAATCAATAGGAACTTTATAAACTGCTACAAGAGAGCCAGGAGCAAATTATTACAGAAATTATAACCAGCAGCATGTGAAGTATTTGTTTTGTGAGAGCAGGTTTTAGATCTAATAAAGAATGTCATCTGAACCATGAGGAGCCAAGGCATGATGGCTGTTCCTTCACCTGACTTCCTTCTATTCCAGCCTCCAGAGCTGGGTACTGTGGTTTGAGTGTGAAATATCTCCCACAGGCTCGTGTATTGGAACACCTGGTCCCAAGTTGTCAGCTATTGTCTTGGAGGTTGTGGAACTTTTTGAGACATGGGTCCTAGCTTGCAGAAGTAGGTTAGTAGGACTATGCCTGCTTCCAGTTCTAGCCTGAATGCTGCTTCTCCTCCACTAAGATATGAGGAATCTCCACCACATGATCCCGCTACCACGGAACCATCCCACCATGCCTTCCCTAGTATAATGGACTGAAATCCCTCTGGAACCGTGAGCCATAATAAATCTTTCCTCCCTTAAGTTGCTTCTGTGACACATTTCATCACAGCGATGAGAAAAGTAACTAATATAGTGGGTGTCATCTAACTGTTCCCTGGGAGGAGCTTCCAGGTCAAGGTCCAGAGACATCATGATTCTTTCTTTTCTTTTTTTACCTTTAGCTGCTCCCTGTCTCCCATCTGGGAGGTAGCTGTGGCACCAGGTCAATGTGCTCAAGGCCAGAGGTCTTGTTCTCTGAAGCCAGCTTCTGAAAGTTAGCCCCATGTACTCCTGGTGAGGTACATCTCGTGCTTCTGGATTATTATTTTTATAGAAGTGTGTTCTGTTTTTATAGCTTCCTTCCATTTGGGTCATGTGATAGTGGGTTCATTTGCATAAATGATCTAGACTGTATTGATTACTTTTTCCCTTGTTGTGCTCAAGAGCCTGACAAGAGTACCTTGAAGGTGGACAGGTTTATTTGCTCAGAGTGTGAAGGCATGCATGGCCCATCACATCAGGGAAGGCAGGGGGAGCCCGAGGGGCAGGAGCCTGAGGCAGGCAGCTGCTCACATTGGTCCACAGTCAGGAAGTAGCCAGCGATGAATGCTGCCACTGGGCTGACTTTCTTTTTATTCTGTCTGAGATCCCACCTCGTGGAGTGGTACTACCCGCATTTCGGGTGGGTTTGCTCACCTCAATTAATCCAGTCCAGAAGCTCCCTCACAGATGTGCCCAGAGGTTTGTCTTCAAGGTGATTCTTGATCTTGTCAAGTTGACAATATTAACCATCACATATACTTTCTTTAAGTAAGAGTGGAAAAACCAGAAGAAAAGTATTAATTGAATAATAGGGTGTGTGTGTGTGTGTTAAAAAAAAGTCAGAAAGGCATCCTACAAGTGACTAGCAATTGGGACATAGTTCTAAACCATTGAGAGGAGGACTGTATGACAGAAATTGACAGCATTTGGTTCCACTGCCCTTCCCATTTCTGAATCTCTGATGTTCTCTGGTGAGAGCAAGGAAAGCCTAGAGTAGATTTTTCTCTCTCCTCTTTGAATAATTCTGTGATAGCTTTCTCTGTTGAGTTTAGCTATAGGGCCATTAGCTCTGTATTGTCCCATGATTAGCTTCCTCTAATGTTAGCCCTGCCAAAATCCAAGGCACAGTTGGTAGATTTCCTTGGTCCATTTTCTGTTTCTATAACTGAATGTCACAGACTGGGTGATTAGAACAAAGGATTTTAAGAGCTCATGGTTCCAGGAGCTGAGATGTCTACAAGCATTGTCCCAGCATCAAAGGATGGTCCCTTGCTGCATCATAGCGTGGCAGAGACGCATCAAGCCACTACTAGCTTCTCCTCTTCTTGCCAAACCACCAGTTCTACCGTGGGAGTCCCATCCTAATGACCCCCAAGTGTAAGTTACTGTCACATTGCTGGGTCCAGATACCCAACAGAAGCAGCTTAAGGGAATAAAGGTTTATTTTGGCTCGCCATTTTAGAGGGATTTTAGCCCATCATGGTGGAAAGGAAGGTGAGGGAACCGTGAGGTGGCGGCTCTTCACGTGGGGACAGACCAGAAAGGAGAAATGTTGGTCAGAACCAGAAGTGGATGGAACCTTCAGAGGCTCACCCTAGTGACCTGCTTTTGTCAGCGAGGCTGCACATAGGAGGCTCCACAATCACTGGGTGTGCTGGTGCCTGCTTTTAATCCCAGCGCTTGGGAGGCAGAGGAAGATGGATCTCTGTGAGTTCGAGGCCAGCCTACGGAGCAAGTTCCAGGACAACCAGGGCTACACACAGAGAGAAACCCTGTCCCAGGAGGAAAAAAGAAGGCTCCACAACCTTCACAGCTGTGCCACCAGTTAGAGATTACTGTACATTCTGATTCTGATCCTATGAGGTACAGTCCGGATTCAAACCACGGCTCTCACTTAATTCCCCTCCAGAGGCTCCTCCTCAACAGGCCGCTGATGTATGAATTTGAGGCTTCGGTTTCTGTGTCAGTTGCTTTTCCGACAGAAGCAAGTTAAAGGAGGAAGGGTTTATTTGTGCTCATGGTTCAGAGGGTGTAGTAGTTCGGTATGGTAGGTGACTTGGTCTGGGGTAGCAGGAGTTTGCTTTTCACACATTAGAGATCAGGCAAGAAGTGACAGTCCCCTGCAGTCACCCCCAAAGGCCTGTCCCCAGTGAACCAACTCTAGCCATGCCTCCTGCTCCAAAGGTTCTACAGCCCTCCAAAACAGTGTCAATGCCTGGGGACCAAGTGTTCAAACATGAGCCTGTGGGAGAAATTGCACATTCAAGCAGTAATGATCTCTAACACAAGAGTTTGGCGGAATGGAAACATTGGAGCTGTGTGTAGCAATGCCTAAACACCCTAGAATTACTCTTCTAGAGAAGAACCTCTTCAGCGCGATAGTGCACTTTCATTATCAGCCTGGCCCCTCCAGAGAGAGGGTCAGGACTTCTCCCTCGGCTCCACACTTCCCTGGCCCACATTGTCCCAAGGCACTGCTTGGAAAGCATCCATACAGTTTCTGTCCTGAAGAAGTCCACACGAGACTCATCCTTCTGCGTGTGAGAGTGCTTCTTGCCTCCCCTGTATTTGGGCATTCCCTGGGGAGCTTTCCTATGGAGTCCCTACCTTGACCCAGGCACTGTACTAGGCCCTCTAGCTCATTGAGCTCTTTGGCTAACCCAGCAGGGATCATCTGACATCTGGGAAGGCTGGGGCTTCAGGAAATTGCCTGGGCTTGCCAGGCAAGGGGCTGAAGCCAAGAGGACATGCCTCACGAGGGTCTTCTGACACCCTCCAACTTCATATTCTTGGACAGCTAGTAACAGTTTCCTCCACAGGCTGTCTCTGCGCCTGTGACAGCAGTGTGCTAAAGGGGAAAGAGATTGCGGAGAGTTCAATCTGTCCTAGTGGGAAAGGCGCCAGAGCATCTCTGGAGAGCCTGGGCCCGGGCCCGAGTTACTGTCAGGATGTGGCCTGGAGCCTCATTTCCCTTCCTGGCCCTCCCTTTATCTTGCTCTTCTCCTCCCTGCCTTCTGCTCCCTGACCCCACTGCCCCTTCCATGGGAGCGCCAGAGCAAGCCGCTCCGCTCCGTTGTTATTGCTGCTGTTGTTATCCGCCGCCCCGCAGAAGTGTCTCAGCATGCCTGCTCTGCAAATCTACTCGTGGCTGAGGAGGAGGAGGACCAGAACCACCCTAGTGTTTTGAGGGGAGCCCAAATTCAAGTGCAAGCGGCACCTTCCTGCTTTTCTACCTCTTCTGGGGTCCTATTTTTGTTGCCCAAGCTGCTTTGGAACTTCTGGGCTCAAGCAGTCCCCTTGCCTCAGGCTCCGGAGTAGCTAGGACCCTACCCTTATAAAACAGTGAGTGGTGAGCACGCAGACCCTCTACCTGGAGTTTCAGTTCTGGTCTCAAGCAGCCTTCCTAACTTCGTGATCACCAGTTTCTTACGCAGTCCTCATTTCTCACTGGCCGTATCTACCATACCTAAATCATGTCGTGCCTGGCCCCCTGTTCCTCCCACATCTGCTTATTCGACAGCTTCACAGGGCGGCAGGAGGCCGGAGTGGTGGCTCCTCCACCAGGCTCATCCTCTATCAGTCTCAGTTTGCTTCCCTCTCAACTGTGGCTAATCATATAGCCACCTTTCCCTGTCACGTGGCTGTGATGGCAAGAGCGATCTGAAACTGCTTTAAAAGGTTCCCACCATCTAAAAGCCATTTCTTCCCTTCATCCCCTCTGCTTCCTCTTCCTCTCTCCTTCATTCCTTCTCCATCCATCCCTTCCCTCCTTCTCTCCTCTCCTTCTCTCCCATCCCTTCTTTTGAACACAGGACCTCCTTATATAGCCCAGGCTGGCCTGGCACATAAGTCCTCCTGCCTCAGCTTTCCACATGCTGGGATTACAGTCATATGGGATTATATCATGCCCACCTACAATGTCATATCTTTTTGATTATTTTGAGACAAGGTTTCTCTGTGTAGCCTAAGCTGTCCTGAAACTCACTCTTTAGACCAGGCTGGCCTCGAACTCACAGAGATCCACCTGCCTCTGCCTCCCAAGTGCTGGGATTAAAGGCGTGCGCCACCACCGCTCGGCTCCAATGCCATTTCTTATTGGTAAGGAAAACTGACTCATCCTTTAAGGCGCAGCCCAGTGGTACCTCCTTAATGACTTGGGCAGACGTGAGCACTCCTCTGTCAGTACTTGGAGAGTCCTCACAGGGCACACAGCCTGGTTCCCAGAAGGAAAGTTACTTCTCTCCTAGGCTGTGCACTTATGTGGAAGGCAGAGAAAGGATGAAGTGTCTTCCTCTCTATGGATCCCGGTTGTACACATACATGATCAAGTCTCGAAAAGAGTCTGCTGAGCTGGGGAAGCGAACATAAATAAACAAATAAAAGCCAATTCCGTGGCTTGGAAGCTAATTTTGGTGGCAGGTATGTCCCTTTGCAAGTTGTGAGGGGAGGGAAATGACAGAGGCGGTGATGGGCATCTTTCAAATAGTGTAGATTAATCTATCTTCTTGACTCCACTGTTTTCCCATTTGATTCAGGCTGTGGGCTTTGCCAGGACCTCTAGGGAGACAGAAAAGTTAGACCTGCCCCATTCCTGCCTTGTCCCAAGTACCACACAGATAAGTGAGACAACAGGCTGCAGAGCAAGGAACTTGCCTCCGTGTGCCCCATCCTGCAGCCACTGAGCAGCAGAGGAGAATGCCAGCCTCTGAGTGCCACCTCCCCTAACAGCTCATAAGAGAGCTCCCTTAGGGGCTGGGGAGCTCTGTGCTAAGAGCACAGACTGCTCTTGCAGAGGACCTGAGTTCGAATCCCAGCACCCACATGGTGGTTTACCGCCATCTGTAACAACAATTCCAGGGGATCCGACGCCCTCTTCCGGCCTTTGCAGACACCAGGCACGCATGTGGTGTACAGACATAAGCAGGCAAAGCATCCAGACACAGAAAATGAAGTGAAATAAACAAATAAAAAAGAAAGCTGCCTTAAGAGTGGTGGGTGTGTCTGGGAAACAAAGGGAGAAGAATCACTGATCTTGAACAACAGAGCTCCCTGGAAGTCACATTAGCCACACAAGGCATTGGTAAGTTCTTTCTTGAGGTTACATTTGGGTTCTCCTCTGACCATCATTTTTACATTGTTGAGATAGAGTTGGCTCCACTACATGACACCTTTGACGTAGACAGGCTGTTCGGTTTTATTTTGTGTATGAACCTGCGAAGCACTACTAAAACCAGCATAGCGACCTTTTCCACTGCACGCAAACTTTTGTCGTCTCCTGGCTCACTTCCACCCTTCTCTACGGCCTAAGTGAGGAGAACAGGGGTCTGTTGTGGATGGGTTAGTCTAAGATTGAAACATTTTCAGGAGTTGCGGCCTGGGGGCCAGCAGAACCTTGGAAGTCAGTTCTTCATGAAAGCTTAGTCCTCTGACATTGACATGTGAGTGACCTGAGACAGACCTTACTCTCTGCAGGCTTGAGTGTTTCTATCAATGAAATGAGATGATTGGGCAAGACACTAAGATGTCTTGTCAGTCTGGAGCACATGCCCTTTCCGTGACAAAACCTTTCTAAACAACAGTTTTGAAAATATGAAAGAAGTGTAATCCATCTTTGTTCTCTCATGGCCCGAGTTCCAGCGGTACTAAGTAACTGGGTGAGGATGCTGGCCAGTCATGACCCTAATGCAGCATGCCTGGCCCAGCCTGACTCTTCCCTCATTCTCTTTTCAAGAATGGAGACTTGGTTTTCTCCACCTTGCTCCTAAGATAGAGTGGCGGTCTCCTCCTGGCTCTGGGGAAGCAAGGCTCACTTCTTCAGGAGAGAGCGCAAGAGGACGACTTCCCCTGTCCTCCTGAAACACCAGATCAGGCCATAGAACGGGAACCTTAGGTTTTCTTCGACTGGAGGAGTTTCCAGAAAGCAGGCACTCTCTTGGCATGTAATGACTGAAGGGCACGCAACCTCCCTGTACCGGATGTGGGCGCACCAATAAGCCCTGGTGGTGGGAGCACCAGCAGGAGAGGACAGAAATACTTAGGTATGAAGGGAACTCTGTCTGGTATACTGGTTCTTGGTGGTTGCCTCTGAGTATAGCCCTCCAAGGGGACACGCTTTGAGCTGGGCTTGGAGGGAGAACTGGAGTGAGCAGTTAGGACTTTTGGAGAAAGCACAAGCCTTAAGGACTTTTCTCACTCCCCAGAGGAAGAGAGGAATCAGTCCCCCCACACACACACACTTGTTACTGTCCCCTGCCCATCCGCTGTGCCCCGGGGAAAGGTGTGCAAAACGGTGGTAGCAGGGTTGTGAGCACGTTCCAGGGTTTCCTTCCTCTGTGCTCAGCAAGTGCCCAGTAGGTGCTCAGTAAATGTCTGTTGACAGATGGAGTGTGCGCGAATGCCATGTCAGGCACTGGGAGGGATAGAGAGAGAAGCTGGCCCCAGTCCCTGACTGTGGTCAAGAAGGAGGGATAAGACAAGCATATAAATAACTTTATACAAGACAGACTGTGGTAAATGCCTTGGGAGAAAAGCAGAGAAGAGCCAGGGAGGAGGGGCACTCACATCTGGCAGAAGAGGTAGCAGGGCTCCAGAAAAAAAAGTGTCTCCTGGTGGTGCCGAGCAAGCTGATCTGGGATAGGGATGGGATTTCGACAGTGGTTCAGGAATGTGTGTGTGGGGAGGGTGGAGAGTGAGGGCAAGCCGCATTCCAGCCCCCAGAGGCAGACTGGGGGCCTGAAAGTTCCTTCAGAATGTCCCCAGCAAGCGCAGAATGAATAAATCACTCGCAAGCCAGAGCCTTGCTAGGCCTGGGGATTCTCTGACTGCTCGCCATACCCAACCCCCAACCCACAGAACAGATTTAGCAGGGGTCCTTGCTGGCTGGGCAGCTCAAACCATAAGTGATAGCCAGTCCCAGTGGCCTACCAGTGATTTCACAAAAGCCTTCTTTCCAAGCTCACTGTGCAGCTAGCAACAATAAAACTCCTTGACCCTAGGAAAAGGCCATGCAAGGACCAACAGTTGCTGGCTTACTTCATCCATCATTCATGTGGCTGGGCAGCAGTGTGAGCAAATGGCGACAGGACCCACACTATTTTACATGAGATCGCTGATCTGCTTATTGGCTGCCCCAAACTACACAGTGGGGAGTTGGGTGGCAACATTCCTGGTTGTGCTATACATAGGCAAGGGCCTGGGAATCAAACCAGCCCTTCCTCGGCTCTCTGTTTCTTTGTTCCCTAGGTTAGGTTTAAAGGAGATCAATTCCTGTTAACTGATTTCCTTTAACAAGCTATTACCACACTCATCAGACGTTTCCAAATGTATTATCACATTGAAACTTCAAAAAGTCTTCAAAGTGGGAATTGTTTTTCCCCTGACAGACAAGGAAATAGGCTCTGAGACACTAAGGGCCTTACCTAAAAACAGACCAAAAAGGGCAAGCCTTCAGCCCGGGTCTCCTAATGGCAAGTGACCCCAGCTCAAGCCTGAGAGTTTGAAATTGGTTACAAATGATCAGCATCCAGGAACCCAACAAAGGAAAAGTAGACGTGCAAGAGCCTCCAGACTAGAATGTGCTGTCATAGAGAAAAAGTTCATCACAATGTGTAATTTTTTCCCCACTCTTTGGCTCTTTGTTCTTTGGGGGCCTGCCACCCAGCTCCCAGATAAATCCATGGAGACTTATTCTTACTTATGAGTGCCTGGCCTTAGCTTGGCTTGTTTCTAGCCAGCTTTTCTTAGCTTAAATTATCCTGTCTACTTTTTGCCTCTGGGCTTTTACCTTTCCATATTCCATCCTTTACTTCTTACTCCATGGCTGACTGTGTAGCTGGGTGCCTGGCCCCTGGAGTCCTTCTCCTTCTCTGGCTACTTCCTCTATCTGTTTCCAGATTCCTCCTTCTATATATTCTTTCTGCCTGCCAGCTCCGCCTAGCCTTTCTCCTGCCTTGCTATTGGCTGTTGAGCTCTTTATTAGACCATCAGATGTTACACAGGCAAAGTAACACAGCTTCACAGAGTTAAACAAATGCAACATAAAAGAACGCAACACATTATTGCATCATTAAAACAAATGTTCCAGAGCATAAACAAGTGTAATACATCTTAAAATAATATTCCACAACAACAATGGAAGAGAAAACTTAGGGCATCAAGTCCAATATGGAGGCATCTAGAAGTCTCCAGAAAACTGGGAGGGGGTGGAGGTGGAGCTCTTCCTCACCTGGGGTCTTTCGTGTCCACTGTGCCACAGCCATGCATCTACAACCCATCGGGGGTGCACATGGGACAGCTCTGTTCACAGCCTCAAGGCTGACATTGCCAAGAGAAGCCCTAAGCCTGATCAAATTGAGTCCACGAATATTTGTTGCCTTACAAAAGCAAGAGTCAACATAGATGTCACTCTGTGTGTGTGCATGTTTGTGCGTTGGTGCATGTACACACGTGTATATGCATGTGGAGGACATGAGAGGATCTTGGGTATCACTCCTCAGGCTCCAACCACCTATTTTTTGAGATGGGGGTCTCTCATTGGCCTGGATCTCACCAGGTAGGCTAGGCTGGCTGATGAGGGAGCCCTAGGCACCCCCCTATTCTCACCCCCTCAGCACAGGGATTGCAAGCGCACGTCATCAGGTTCATATGAGAGCATGGCAAGTACTTTACCAACCGAGCCATTCGTTCTGGAAGGAAGAACGTGTTCTGAGGCAGCCTAGGCTACACAGCAAGACTCTGTGTCAAAAGAAAAAAAAAGAAAGGAAAAAACCAAACCAAATGCGCAATTACCACCACAATCAGTTTTAGAACATTTCATCATTCCTGCAAATAAACATAGTACCTGCTAGCCTTGACCTCCAAACTCTCAGCGTCCTTTACTCTCCACTCCCCAGACATAGGCAATGACTAATCTATTATCTGTCTGTGTGGATCTGCCTATTTTGGACATTCCAAAAAATATTATACAACACGCCTTCTTTTAGAAATGGCTTTATTCACTTAGCATAAGCTGCTTTGAAATTCAGCCATGTTGTGAAATGAGTCAACACATTCCTTTTGTGTAGAGAGATAGTAAATTATATGGTTACTCCACATTTTGCTTATCCATTCATCAATTGATACAGTTGACAATTTTAAAGGAAATTCTTTCTAATGAAATAAATATCTTTATGTGTGTGCACATGTGTGCACAATACTACATGAGAATGGAAGCCAGAATACGATTTGTAAGAGATGGTGCTCTCCCACTACCACGTGACTCCCAGGGATTGTTGGGACTGGCAGTAAGCAAGTCTTGTTTTTATCCACTTTTTTTAAATGGTTTTTTGAGACAGGGTTTCTCTGTGTAGCTTTGGAGCCTGTCCTGGAACTCACTCTGTAGCCCAGGCTGGCCTTGAACTCACAGAGATCCGCCTGGCTCTGCCTCCTGAGTGCTGGGATTAAAGGTGTGTGCCACCGCCGCCTGGCGTCCACTTGTTCTTTTACCCACTGATCTCACCAGTCCTGACAGTGTGTGTGTGTGTGTGTGTGTGTGTGTGTGTGTGTGTGTGTGTGTGTGTGTATGTGTGTGTGTGTGTGTATGAGAGAGAGAGAGAGAGAGAGAGAGAGACAGAGACAGAGACAGAGACAGAGACAGAGAATACTCTCTTGGAGACTATGTCTGAACTTTGGAGTGTACAGGAGAGTGGCTTGTGCCAATTAGTTCTTGTCAACTTGACATAAGCTAGAGTCATGGGAAGAGGGAACCTCAATTGAAAAAGTGTCTCCATGAGACTGGCCTGTAGGCAAGTCTGTAAAGCATCTTCTTGATTAATGATTGGTGTGGGAGGGTCCAGCCAGCCCATTGTGGGCAGCACCACTGGGCAGGTGGGCTTGGTGCATATAAGAAATCAGGCTGCATGAGCCACAGGGAGCAAGCCTGAAAGCAGTGTTCCCCCATAGTCTCTGCTCCTGCTTCTAGGTTTCTGCCATGACTTCTCAGTGATGGGCTGCAACCTGGGATGTGAAAGTCAAATAAACACTTTCCTCTCCAAGTTGCTTTTGGCTGTTGTGTGTATCAGAGCAACAGAAAGTCAACTAACACAGGCTATATCATCTCTCCATGCTCTTTATCAACACTAGCTATCCAGTGTCACAGTTATCAGAACCATCTCAGTGAGTGAAAAGTGCGGTCTCACTGTACTTTTGAGTCATAGTTCCTTAATGATTCATTATGTTAGATATCTTTTTATGTTAGTAGGTCATCTGTCTATCTTCTTTGGAGAGGTATTCATTCACATTCTTTTCCTTCCTATAACTGGATAATATTTTTACTGTTGACTTGTAATTGGTCTTTATATATTCTGCATACTAGAATCAGATAAGTAATTCACAAATATTTTCATTCATTCTGTAAGTTGTATTTTACAGTCTTGGTAGGGTCTTTTAGTGCATAGAAGGTTTAAATGTTCATAAAGTTGAATTCATCTAATTATTTCTTCTCTTACAAAGTTTTTGCTGTCATATCTGAGAAACCATTGCTAAATCCAAAGCTGATACTCTCTCTCTCTCTCTCTCTCTCTCTCTCTCTCTCTCTCTCTCTCTCTCTCTCTCTCCCTCCCTCCCTCCCTCCCTCCCTCCCTCCTTCCCTCCCTCCCTCTCTTTCTCTCTCTCTCTGGTACATTGGTATAAAGAAGTAAAAATTCAACTTTATTCTTTACATGTGGAGATCCCGTTTTACAGTACCATTTATTGGAAAGACTGCTCTTTTCCCATTGAATGATGCTGCCACCGTTGCCCCAAATCAGCCGTCCTTAAATGTATGGGTGTACCTTGGGGTTTTCGATTTTAACTACCGGAGCCATCTCTTCAGCCCACACCAGGCTTTCTTGAGTATGTCCTGTTATGTGCAATTGTTCATACAGCTTCGTATATCATATACTTCATTTGCATTTGCAATCTCCACCCGTTCAGGGGTGTGCTTTGCTACTATAGTGAACCACAAATCCTCTTTAGACACTCAGAAGTGCTTATGCACCTGTCCAGATTTATGGATTTTGAAAGACTTAATGTTGTTAAAATGTCAATATTATCAATACCATCAAAACAGCCTGCAAAGACAGGCGTGATAAAGCACACCTGTAATTCCAACACCTGGGACACTGGGGTCTGGGGATTGTGAGTTCAAGGCCAGCCCAAACTATAGTGCTTTTACTGGGGGACAGGCAGTGGAAGGGGGAGGAGAATGGAGGGGTGAAAGTGTGTTTGAGTCTTCTATTTGCCAGTTTCTTTCATAAGCTAATATTGCAGCCTTTAGGAAAGGTCTTCTGGACCTTACTCTCTGTCCTATTCCCCTGCCTCAGTATGACTAAAAATCAGATGTGTGTGTTCTCGAACTTTTCTCGAACAGTTCTCATGACTGTTTGGACTTAGAAATCCCAAAGGGTGCCTTGGAAATCCATGTAATTTTAAAATTAGTTCTTCCATTTATGCAAAAAAAGAGCCATAGGGATTTGAGTGGGAGTTACGTTGTGTTTGTGGGTTCAGGGGTTTTGTTTGTTTGTGGGCTTATTTCTTTGTTTATTTAAACTGGGTCTTCAGCAGTGCAGGCTGATCACAAACTTCCTAGGTAGCTGAGGATAACTTTGAACTTCTGCTGCTCCTGCTTCCAGCTCCCAAGTGCTGGGATTACAGGCGGGTGCTCTCATGCCTGGCTCTGATGGGCTTCCTTCTAGGATATGGCTTAATGTTAACTCGTTTTTCACATTTCATACTTTTTTCATTGGGAACTGCACATTTTAGGAAACTGGCACATTCCAGCAACTTTGGGCATTGGTCTCTCCACACCTCACCCCAGCGTTTCTTCGTGTTACTTCTTTGCTTAGTTCAGGGTGCATAATTTTCATAAAGGTCATCCCCCTGCAGGCCAGCAGGAGGTGCTCTCTAGGGTGCTCTCACAGTCCTGGGTTTTGACTGGGCTTTTTGGCTGTCTCTTTCCCTGGTCACACCTAGTGGGTAAGCCCACTAATTGTTCGATGCTAATTCTGTTGGTTTAAAAAATACCCGAGGCATAAATTGCTCCCTAATCTAATCAAATTATGGGTTTTTTTTTTAAGTGCCAGTTCCCTAGATTAGTGTTTAAGATTTGTTCTGACCCTTAGTGGGTTCATCTCTGCTGTCTCCTTTTCTCTCCAGAAAACTAGCTAGTCTGTAGTTTTGCTATATCTCCAAGACACCCACCAGGCCCCTAGCCATTGCCTTTCCTCCTACTTCCCCTTGTTAGGCATGGACTTCTCCATGCTGTTGGAAATGAAATCAATTCCTCTTGGGAGTCATTTAAAACTCTCTCTTCTACAGCCTGCTTTTCTCCCAGGGCAAAAAAATCTCTGAGCCACAGTTTGGTTCTAAGGTCAAAGACAATGGCCAGTTTCTGAGTAAATCCCCTCCTTCCTCTCAATTTAGGAGCTGAGCACTCACCCAAGGGCATCACCACTGTTCTGGATTTTGTTTTGACTCACCTAGTACCTGAGCCCCAGAGGCCAAGCCAAGGACATTTGGTGGTGTTCTAGCCCACAAGATGGAGCGCCCACCTCTCAGGCTCCTTAGTTCCAGCCACCTGGAACTAAGCCTGAGCAACAGGTCACTGAAGATAGGATGAGAAATGTTCCTGTCTCACTCCTCCTGGAAAGATAGTTCTCCCACCGGGAGCTAGAGAGGATTCCTATGATCCTGGGAACAGCCAGGGGTAGGGTCCCTTGGCACCAGGAAGGAGAAGGGGTGGGGGAGGGGGAGCGGGTCTTGTTTGAAATATCTCAGGTTCACTTTTCATACTGGAATTTAGATTTCTTGAATAAGTGGGTTTTTTTCATTCTTTGTATGCTTTTAGGACCATTTCCAGGGACTCACAATTTTATAAATTACACTACTTTATAGAGTGGTTTGAAGGTTCCCAGAGAACCTCCCCACATCTCTCCTGAATACATCACGGCCTGCCTCCTCCAATGCAGATACCACACATCACAGAAGAACATTTGTTATGGCTGACGACACATCATTATCACCGCAGCTGGCAGTTTACATTACGGTTCACTCCTGGTGCTGTGCTAATGTGCATGGGTCTGCATTGTCTCTTGTGGGATACCTCAGCTGCCCTAAACATTCTGTGTTCCACCCACTCATCCTTCTTCCCGATAACACCAGGCAAGCAGTGTTGTTGTTTTTTAAACTGTCGCTGTAGTTTTTTGCTTTTTCTGAAATGTCATAACGAGGCAGGAGAGAAAGCCAGGGAAAATGAAAGGGCCATGGAAGGGAAAGAAGAGAGCCAATAACTTCAACACAGCGGACAAAATAAAGATAACCTGCAGGGACAGTATTCTCCTTCTCCAAGAGATGGCTTAAACCAGGGCAATCAAAATCAACAAGGAAACCAGAACATGTGCATCCCTTCAGGTGAGCAGCGTCAGCACTCCCTCCCTCATCCTGAAGCCTGAGCAATGTACAAAATCACAAAGCCATCTTACGATTTCACTTACAAAAGGCAAATTCTTTAAGAAGACAAAGAGAAGCAGCTTGTGTATTTTTACTTCATTTTTAAACTTTGCTTAATCTTTGGACCTGATTGTAAATTATATCCTCTGAGCAATACAACTTCAAAAGTCACAAAACCTTATGCCTGTAAGTAACATTAAGTGTTAGTCTTTCCTGGGGCCAGAGACCTGGGTTCGATTCCCAGCATCCACATGGTGGATCACAATCATCTGTAACTGCAGTTCTGGGGGACCTTGATGCCCTCTCCTGGCCTCCAAGGGTACCAGGCACATACATGACATAAAACACCCCCCCACACAGAGTAAATATTTATTAAAATATTGGTCTTTTCTATAAAACACTGCAAGGCTTGCCAGCAAGACATTCCAACCTTTTCATCTCTCACTTTGTGAGACTTGTATGCCAATGTTTGAAGTCCCCACCCAAGCTGGCAAAACCTTTGTTAACACAAAGCCATCTCTGCATTTCAGTGACACCCCCCCACCTCGTTACCCTTTCTGTCATTTCTTTTAGGCTGATTCTTTTCAAACTAGCCAATCAAGAAAAGCTGTGAGGTCAGACCCCAGCCAATGGGGAAAAGATACACTCACCACCTGTGCTAGATTAAACATCAAGTTCACTTCCTGTCTTGGTGTGCTTGCTCTTCCAAGTGCACCCTCTTGAAGAGTAAAGTTGCTGTTTGAGACAATTTAGTTAGATTGGTGGTCTCTTTCTTTGTGCTCCCAATTTCTTTCTTTTTCTTTCTTTCTTTCTTTCTTTCTTTCTTTCTTTCTTTCTTTCTTTCTTTCTTTCTTTCTTTCTTTCTTTCTTTCTTTCTTCCTTCCTTCCTTCCTTCTTTCCTTCTTTCTTTCCTTCTTTCTTTCTTTCTTTCTTTCTTTCTTTCTTTCTTTCTTTCTTTCTTTCTTTCTTTCTTTCTTTCTTTCTTTCTTTCTTTCTCTCTTTCTCTCTCTCTCTCTCTCTCTCTCTCTCTCTCTTTCTTTCTTTCTTTCTTTCTTTCTGTTGTTTTTTATTTTTGAATCAGTGTTTCTCTGTGTAGCTTTGCACCTTTCCTGGATCTCACTCTGTAGACCAGGCTGCCCTCAAACTCACAGAGATTCACCTGCCTCTGCCTCCCAAGTGCTGGCATTAAAGGCGTGCGCCACCACTGCCCAGATCCCAATTTATTTCTAACACAGCTCTTGTTGAGACACTCAAGATGCATCTCTCTCCCTTTGTCTCTCTCAATGTCTGCACTTAAATATAAAGCATATACAAAAAATTCTCTTTCCGCTTAATAAACTCACTAACTTTGCTCTGCTCTAACTCATCTCAAGGTTCTTCTCTGTGGCATAGTCAAGGACCCTGTTTTGCCTGAATAGAGTCTGCTAAATGGGACAACTCCTCAGGCTGCAGGACTGTGTTGCTTTCTGCCTCTGACAATATATACATTGCCTGGTCGGGAGCCTTCTCAGATAAGCTTCTTTCACTTAGCAATATGCGTTTAAGGTTCTCCCATGTCCTTTCTTGGCATGGTAGCTCAATTTCTTTTTGTTTTGGTTTGGTTTTTGTTGTTTGAGATAGGGCCACGAGCCCAAGTGGGATAGCTCATCTCTTTTAGCACCGAACAATATTCCATTGTCAGATGGTAGCTTAGCGTATCCATTTGCCTACTAATGAGCATCTTGGTGGCTTCCAAATTTTGGTAGTTATGAACAAAGCTACTCTAAACATACATATGAAGGCTGTATGTAAACACAAGTTTTCCATCATTTGGGAAAATACTAAAGAGCATGACTGCCAGACCATATGGTAAGAGTATGCTTAGTTTTGTGATAAATTGCCAAACTGTCTTTCAAACTGTGTGTATCATGTTGTATTCCTACCAGCAGAGTGTGAAAGTTCCCATTGCTCCATATTCTTGGTTGTGTTAGGTTCTAGATTTTGATTATTGTAATGGTAGATATTACTATTTTACCATTGTTTTAATTTGTAATCCTCTTATGACATAATATTGAATATTTCTTCTTTCTTTTTTTTTTTTTTTGAGACAATGCAGTCTGGTCTCAAACTCACTACATAGCCGAGGAGGACCTTGAACACCTGATCCTCTGCCTCCACTTTCCAAGTAAGGGGATTAAAAACTGCCCAGCGCCAGGCGGTGGTGGCGCATGCCTTTAATCCCAGCATTCAGGAGGTAGAGCCAGGCAGATCTCTGTGAGTTTGAGGCCAGCCTGGTCTACAAAGTGAGTTCCAGGAAAGTCACAAAGCTACACAGAGAAACCCTGTCTCAAAAAAAAACAAAAAAGAAAAACCCTGCCCAGCTTGAAGATTTTTTTCATATTCTTATTTGCCATCTATATATCTTCTTTGTTAAATGTTCAGGTCTTTCATCATCGTGTGGTCTTCATCATCATCATCATCGTCAGTGTGTGTGTGTGTGTATACTACTATGGGATTCCAGGATTGCACTCAAGTGGTCAAGCAAAGGAAGTTTTACCTGCTAAACTGTCTTGCTCTTCAGGTCATTTACCCATTTTTAAACCCCGTTCTTCGTTTTCTTACGGTCCATTCTTGTATCTTTGTATATTCGAGGTTAATAGCCTTCATCAGCTATGTCTTTTCTAAACATTTTCTCCCGGTCTGTGGCTTGCCTTTCCATTCTCTTGGCAGCACCCTTAGCAGAGCAGAACATTTACCATTCTCCTCCTTTTTGTAGTGCTACAGTTCAAACTCAGAGCCTCAGGCATGCTAGGTCAGCACTCTGCCTTGGAGCCATATCCCCAGTCTACAGTTTGTACTGTTAATGCGTTTAGCATATCAGTGCTTTCTTTCGCGCCTTGTGCCTTTGGCGTTGTGTCTAGAAAGTCATTGCAACGTAGATTCATTGATTATAACAAATGTGCATCTCGGGTGTGATATGTTGATAGTGGAAGTTGTTCAGCACCTATGAAGACAGGGATTAGACTGGAACTTCACAGCTGTTACACTTTTGCTATGGATCCAGACGTTCTCTGAAAACCGAAGTTTGTGTGTTTGCTTTGGCTTTTTGCAACAGACTCTCACTCTGTTGTTCAGGCTGGCCTGGAATTCATTTGTGGTAATCCTCCAGGGTCTGCCTTTTGAGGGCTGGGATTACAGGTGTGAGCCACCATACCCTGCTAAAATTTATTCATTTAAAAAAAAATTGTAAAGTCCTAGATGAAGAAGGCTGCCAGCATTATAAGTAAACTAATAATCAAGGGGAAGATAAACATCATTGTATACAAGGCCATCTAGAGTTTGAATTATATTACCTCCCAGTGGTTGTGTGTTTTTGCAACTTTGCATTTAGGTCTGTGAACAACTAAAGGTTAATTTTTGTGTGAGGTCTGTGTTCTCTCTCTCTCTCTCTCTCTCTCTCTCTCTCTCTCTCTCCTTGGAATGTAAATGTTCACTTGTTTCAGCACTATCTGTTGCAAAGATTCCTTTGCTCCGTCATGTTGCTTTGTTCCTTTCTCATAGAGTTAGCTGACTGATTCAAGTAGGCCCCCTTCTGTGTTCCACGGAACCGTGTGTCTGTTCCTTCACTAACAACACCGCCTTGACTGCTGCCGCTCTGCGTGTGATTTTGATGGGGTTGGATAGAGTCAGTCCTCCAACTTTGTTTCTCTCCTTCAGGATGGAGTTGGTTATTCTGGGTCTTCTGTGTTTCTATAGATAAAGCTCTAGAATTCGTTTGCTTGTATCCAGAAAATAACTTTCTGTGGTTTCTGTATGTTCACACAGGAAGATGCAATATTGTCAACTTGGGAAGAACTGGCATCTTGACAATATTGCATCTTCCTGTGTGAACATGGAGTATCTCCTCCATTTAGTAATTATTTGATTTCTATTATTATAGTTTTCTCCATACAGATGTTGTATAGATCATGTCAAATTTTTACTCAAGAGTTTGATGCTTTGGGAATGCTAACATATGATAACGTGTTTTTAAAACAGTGCATAACTTAACAATATATAGTAGATTATATATATTTGGCATGTATGTCTTGATAAGTTTGAGGTAAGGATACACTAAAGCTATGAAACATTTCACATTGTTGTCTGTCATCCTTGCCTAGGACCGCACTAATCTCTGTATTGTCTCACCTTTACATAGTACTGAAGAAAACACCATAGTAACGTGGTTTTAGTTCCGGATTTCACTTACTCACTGCAGTTGGCTTTTGGATGTCAACCCTGTGTCCTGTAACCTTACAATAACTGCTATTAGTTGCCAGAGCTCACTGTTGTTTTTTCAGGTTGTCTACCTCTATGATCATGTGATCTGTGAGAAGATTTTCCCTCTTCCTTCTCTGTTTACCCTTTACTTCCAATTGCATTGTCTGTGCTTCCCTGTAAGGTGTTGAAAAGCAGCGGCGAGAGGGAACATTCTAGCTTTTGTTCCTGATAATAGTGGGAAAGCTCCTCGAGTCTCACCATTAAGAATGTTTGCTGTAGATATTTTATGGATTGTTTTCTTGTTGGTTTGTTTGGTTTTTTTTTTGAGATGGGATATAGCAATGAAGTCCAGGCTTGCCTCGAACTCAAAATCTCCTTGCCTCTTTGTCTGTACTGCTGGGATTGCAAATGTGCCCCGCCACACGGGCTCGTTTACTCCTAGTTTACTCAGGGTCTTATTGCGACTGACATTGGTATTTTCATCAAAACCTTTCTCTGAATCTATTAATATTATTGTGTTTTTTCTTTGTTACATTACCAAGTAATGGATTGCATTAATTAATTGGTGTGTGTGTGTGTGTGTGTGTGTGTGTGTGTGTGTGTGTGTGTGGTTTGTTTTTTGAGACAGGGTCTCACCATGTAACTCTACTGGCCTGGAACTCACCTTGTAGGCCAGACCTGCCTCAAACTCCTGGCTCTGCCTCTAGAGTACCTTGATTGATTTTTGAATGCTGAACCAACCTTTCATACCTAACATAAATCTCACTTCATTGTGAAGTATAATTTTTTTTCTATATTATTGGATTTGATTTTATCTTTGTTTGGTTTTAGTATTAGGATAATGCTGTCCTCATAGAGTGTGTTAAGAAATATTCCCTCTGGCTTCTAGAAAAGTGGTGCATTTCCCCCCCACAAATATTTGGTCAAATTTACCACTGAAGCAATCTGAGCGTGGTGTTTTCTGTTTGAGAGAGGTACTAATTAGTGACGCAGCTCCTTTAATAAATATAGGCCTATTCGTGTGGCTTAGTCCTCTCTGTGTGGGTTTGGGAAGGTTCTGCCTTTAAAGGAATTGACTGGTTTTGTCTAGGGTGTTGAATTTGAGGGTACAGAGTTGGGCACTGAATTCCTTGATAATTCTTTTGGTACATGTGGGGTCAGGAATGACGCCCTCTCATTTGTGATGGTGATAATCCATGCATCTTTCTTTTTCTTTGCCTGGCTTTAAGGTTTATTGGTTTTACTGATCTTTTCAATAAACTCATCTTTGGCTTTGTTGACTTTTCTCTAATCATTTCCTACTTTCAATTTCATTGATTCTGCTCTAATTTTTATTATTTCTTTTCATCTATTTAGTTTGGGTTTAATTTGGTCCTTTTTAATTTCTTATGGGCTAAGCTTAGATTATTGCTTGTCTGCATTACTTCTTTTTTAATATTTGCATTCAACACTGTAACTTTCCCTTCAAGCACTACTTTTGCTACACATTTTGAGAAGTTGTCATTTCATTTCCACTTAGTTAAAACATTTTTTATTTCTTCTGAAATTCCTTCTTTGACTTGTATGTTATTTACAAGCTTAGTTTTAATCTCTAAATATTGAGAATTCTACAGAGAGATTTCTGTTATTCACTTCTGGTTCCATTCCGCTGTGGTCTGGGAGTCGATAGCATGTGATTTCTTTTCCATTAAAGTGGCTAATGTGTGCTTTATGGCCCATAAAAAGTTACTATTAGCTGACCTTTGTCAACTTGTCCTCATTGAACTTTCAATAATCAGTCAATTTACAATTCAGATTTTCATACCCTAGGACTGTTTTCTGCTTACGAGACCTCCATACCTCCTTCCACACACATTTGCTTTTTGACTCATGGTCTTGCCACGGTGTACTGGCTGGTCTCAGAACTCCTGGGCTCAAGTGATCTTCCTGTCTCAGTAGCCCAAGTACCTGGGGCTACAGATGTGTGCTACTGCAACATGCCCATAAGCCTCTGCTATCTCAAGTTGGCATCCTCTGTACCTAGTGCCTGTCTCCAGTTTTAAGGCAGCAGTTTGCTTTGGGCTTCTCTGCTGGACCTAAGGAGAGTTCCCGGTGTATTCAGCTTTTTATCTGTTGTTAGGGCAGGGTGGTGACTTTTTTTTTAAGCTCTTTATATGCTCAACTGGAAATTAGAAACCAAACTTGGTGTTTGAGGCTTTTGGGTTTGTTTGTTTGGGTTTGGGGTTTCAGGTTCTATGTGAGGATTGTGGTGGTGGTGGGTGACTTTGTGTGTTTGTTTCCTTTTGGTTTTGAGCCAGGGTCTCTCTATGCAGCCCAAACTGGCCTAGAACTTTCTATGTAGCTCAGAGGCCAGTCTCAAACTCACTATCTACCTGCCTAGGCCTGCTGGGATTACAAGTGTATGCCACCATATCAGGCTTGGTCTTAATTTTTAAAAATATTTTATAGAATTATCAGCGAGGCAACCTGAGCAGGACTCTGCCATGTGGATGTTTCAGATTTGCTGATGCAATCTTTGTATTTGTTTTAGTGCATTCATATTTTCCTTTCTTCTTGAGCCCATTTTAGAAGCTGTTCTCTCTGGGAAGTTTTCTCTTTCATTTTGCTCTTCTAATTTGTTTCCACCTAGTTATTCACAGCGTTATACTCACTTCTTTTTAGTTCCATAGTGTCAGTAGGGTTGAGTCTTCTCTGTTTTTCTGCTGGTCTAGTCAAAGAGTTGACCTTTTCCCCTCAAATAACCAATTTCTGATCGTGTTGATTTTCTCTATTGTTTTCGTGTTCCCTTATTTATTTCCTTTTATTTGTTATGAAATTTTTTGATTGCTTTGAATTTAGTTTGTTCTTTAGTTTCTTAGGTGCTTTTTGGTTTTTAGTCCTTATATGTCGCAGCTTGTTTTGATCCTCTCTTGTTTTACTGATTTTTCTTGTACTAAGTAAATGCTTTCTAGTTCATGATATAATCCATTTAGTGATTTTCATCTACAGTATTTTAACCTCATTTTTGGGACATTTTTGTCTTTGGTTTTTTGTTTGTTCTGATTTTAATTTTTTGTGTTTTCTTTTTCTCAATTGTTTCTTAATTGACTTGAGGATTATACTATACATTTTAGCTTACATATTAGTTGTTTTGGGGGGTGCTATGATAAAATGCCATAGCCAAAAACAAATTCTGGAGGAAAGGATTTATTTTGGCATGATTCCAAAGCAGGAATCTACAGTGATGGCGGAGGAATGGCAGCAGGCAGCCAGAGCAGGAAACTGAGAGATCATATCTAAACCTCAAAGATGAAGCAGAGAGAATAAACTGGAAGTGTGGCTAGCCTATGAACTCTCAAAGCTCACCCCCGATTGGCATTCTTCCTTCAACATTGCTGCACCTCCTAAAGGTTCCATACCCTCCCTAAACAGTGCCATAAGCTGAGGGCCAAGGGTTCAAAGACGTGAGCTTAAGAGGGACATTCTCCTTCAATCCACCACAATCCACCCCTGGCCCCCATTGGCTCATGACCATCTCACAGTGCAAAGTGCGTCGAGTTCAATTTCAAAAGTCCTCATAGCCTTGTACAGTTTCAACATTGTTTTAAAATCTAAAGTCCGAAGTCACCTCTGAGACTCTAGACAGTTTCTTAACTGTGATCCCCTGGAAAATCAAGAAGCAAAGTACATCCCTCCAACATACAATGGCACATTACCATTCCAAAAGGGAGGGATGAGGGCATAGTGGGGAAATACTGGGCCAAAGCATACTGAAACCCAGCAGGGCAAATACCAATCCTGTAGCTCTACGTCCAGTGCTTAGATGGCTCTGCTTCTCCAACTCTGATGCCTGCACTTAGGTCTCTCTTGAGCTGGTTCCACTCCCTGTCTGCCGCTCTCCTTGGCAGATGGCTCACAATTCTGGCGTCTCCAACATCTTGGGGTCTCCACTGCAACCCAGGCTTCACTATCATGGTAGCACACGATGGCTTCTCACGGCCTTCTGGTCTCTCAGGGCCATCTTCTCACAGTGCCTCCAACACTGCCACGCATTGCCTGGCTTCAGTGGCTCTCTGAAACCATGGAGCAAAAATGTACAGTCCCGTTATTCCTGTATCTTTTGTGCCTCCAAAACCCATACTCAAGTTCAGCGGCTATCCTGGGATGGACCCGCACCACTTTGAATCACATTAGTAGCAGCATTTTCATGGTGACGCAGATGGTTTCTAGAAGCCCCTGGGCTTCCATTTTCACAAGTTAGAGGCTTAGTTTGGCAGGGTATTGCTCTGAGGGCACAATTCCCACTGCTCTAGTGCAAAGCAGGACTCCTCTCCTTAACAATTACAGCCCCCCTTCCAGCACGTGCCTCGGCGGTCACATTAAGCTTCCTAGTGCTCTGTTTCTCTCCAAACTGTCCGTTTTATATTTCTTTCTGCCCCTCTTGTGCTTTTTCATTGAAGACCTATGTAAGTATTACCAGTAACAACCATGCCACAGATTTGACCTTACCAAAGAAATTAGCCCATTATTTTTGAATGTAGCCTCAGGCAAGTTCTTATGACACAGGCAAAAAGCAGCCAGATTCTTTGCCAAAATATCCCAGGAGTGGCCTGTTGCTAATATTGTTCCCGTCGGAAGCCTCCCGGGCCCCACCTCTATTGCCTACATTTCTCTCAGTACTACTCTCTTCCAGGTTCCATTAAGCTCCGCTGACAGCATTCAAACCGCTTTTCTAGTCCAAAGTGCCAAAGTCTCCCACATTCTTCCCCAAAGCAACACGGTCGAGTTCTTCACAGCAACAGCCCACTCCTGGTCCCCACTCCCGTAGTTATTACTTTTCTATTGCTGTAATAAAATACCGTGACGAAGGCAACTTACAGAAGGAAAAAAGTGTACATCGGCTTTTAGTTCTTGAAGGGAAGGCCGTAAGAGCAGGGGAGACATGGCAGCTGGCGACCAGACTAGGAAGCTGAGTGATCACATCTTCACCCATAAACAGGAATCAGGGAGAGCAGACTGGAAGTGAGGCTAGGCTAGGAACTCTCAAAGTATGACCCCAATGGTGTACTTTCTCTAGCAAGACTGCACCTCCTAACGGTGCCGCGACTTCTCCAAACAACTGGAGGGCAAGTGTCCAGATACGTGAGTCTCTGGGGGCACTTGTCTTTTTCAAGGCACCCCAGGTTGACAGAATCTACTACAGATTTGTTCTAACCCAATGATAATGAAGTGTAGGAACCACATCTTTCTTCATTCTTGCGCTACGATTATTGTCTGCCCATGTATATTTCAAATTTAACAATACCTGTTGCTTTATATAGTCTCACATCTTTTAAAGAAAATACAAGAGGAAAGGAAAAGTCAAATTGATTTTTTTCACGTTTCTAAAATGCCATGGCTTGTCCTCTTCATTTCTTCCTGTGCATTCAACGTCACATCCTCAGTCATGGCCTTACACCTGCACATGCGCACAGCCATGTTTTATCCTAACTACCTCTTCATGCTGTTGTCCAAACTGATCTTTTTATGTATGATATAGGGATAGAATATCATTTTATAGGTGTTGCTCGAGAAATTACTTTTAAAATCAGTTAAATAAAAAATAAGATTATTATTATTAACTCCCCCTTCTCCAAGAAATGCTGGTACAATGTGATTTTGTTGGGTTTAAGGATTCACAGTTTTTTTTCTTTTAGCAGTTTGGACACATCATGTCCTCTTGTCCTCTCATGGCTCTGTTCAGACACTGTTACTTAATGTTCTTGGTGTTTCCTTATACATCTGTGCATGATGAGTTGACTTCTCTCCTCTCTCACTTGAAGAGTTTAATCTTTGTGTTGGAACAGTTCAGTATTTTAGTAATTGTGATGTGTCTTATGTTACTTGAAGTTCATTGAGCTGGATGTGCTATTAATATTTTCCATCAAATGTGGTTGGGTTTTTTGTTTGTTTGGGGTTGGGATTTTTTTTAATGTTGTCTATTCTTCCTCCTTGTGTACATGTGCTGGTACACTTAACAGTGTCCCACATATCTCCAAGGCTCTATATATTTTGTCATTTGTTCAGATCAAAAAGTCTCTTCTGACTCTGCTTCCTGGGAGGTGAGTGTGTGTGTGAATGGTGTGACTTGGACATTGCCTTCCAGGTCAGGAAATTTCAAAATTTGCCCTCTGTTCAACCAGAAACAAGCAGCTTAAACATTCTCTCCCAAGTCATTCTTTAAAGGAATGTAACCTTAGGCATATGAAGCCTTCAAGACTGTCAGGGATAGGTGTGGTTTAGCTTTCAGCCTGGCTTCCTACGAGTAGCTCCTGGGCAGAAGTGACTGATTCTTCAACCAGTGTCAGATCAGAGGTTGTGGCCTGGCAAGACATCTGTCCTTTGCCATTTCATCTGCATGTGGCTTGAGACTGTTTCCAAGTTCGCCCCATGCCCTGTTCTCAGTGCTGCTCACCTGGATGCAGTCTGTAAGGAGTCTTTCTCTGACCTGCCTGCCAGCTCCCAAATGACAACATGGAGACTTCTTATTAATGATGAAAGCTCGGCCTTAGCTTAGGCTTGTCCCACTAGCTCTTAAGACGTAAATTAACCCATTTATATTAATCTAGGTTCTGCCACTTGGCACTGCCTCTCTTCCATCTTGCACCTCCTGTTTTCTATCTGTGTCTGGCTCCTGGCGTCTCCCGTGCACCTAGATTCCTCCTCCTCTTCCTTTCTCTTCAAGGAAATCCTGCCTATACCTCCTGCCTAGCTATTGGCCGTTCATCTGTTTTTATTACAACCATCACAGCAATGCATCTTCACACAGTGTACAAACATCCCACAACAGCAGCCTGTGCATGTATGTACACAGCCTTTCAGGTCTTAGGATATGATGCCATGAGGTATCTGCATAGCTGTCTTTCTCCTAGGTTTTCTCTGGTGCTTCTCTGACTGACCTGCCTTTTTTTTTCTGTTGCCACTAGTTTCATATAGTTACCAGCCTCCTTTTAATTGCTCTCAGCTAAGATCTCCATTGTTTTCAACAACGCTCTTACGTGTGAACTTCTCCATGGTCTCTTCTAAACAGTCATTCTCTGTGCGGTAGAGCTGGGGCGCTCTCCATCCTACCACCTGCCTGCAGGACCTGTAGGCCACTGTACTGGAGCTGGCAATGGAGACAGTGCCTGCGTCTCCCAGACTGATACCCCTTGCCCTGTGAATGCACACTCAGAAGACAATAGTAGTGCCAGTCTTTCTCGCCTGGTCTGTTTGAGTATGGACCTTCCGTCCTATGAGAAAGCTGGGGTAGAATGATTGAGGCCAGTGTGCTTGGCCTGCCTGCAGGACCTAGGATGGAGCTTCTGCTCTGTAAGTTGGATCTGTGTCGGGGAAAGGCTGCTTCCACTTGGAATGGAGTCTGTTATACTGCCGGGGTGGGGGAGATGATGATGCTCCTAGGGTGGAAGTGTCACCATTCTGGGAGGTGAGGAAGAGGGAACAGTGTTTTCTTGGCCTCACCACCCGGAACAGTCACACAGGTTTGCTGGGGAGAGCTGCTGTGGACTGAGGCACAAATGCCACAGACTCGAGGTCTTTACTGGCGTTTACTAGATTTCCTTGGATAAATACTTCTCCATTTGTCTGTACTCCGAGGACAGTTTCCAAAGACTTTAAATAGGTGCTTTTAAATTTTTCGCCTGTTTCACTGGAGAGAAAATGAGCTTCCCACACAGTCATCCTGGAAGTCCCAAGCCTTAACATTTTCCAGTGGGAAAAAAAAAAATGTTTCTTTTGTTGGAGGCTTTGCCACATATCATCTCTCCTAGAATTCAATCATGTCCAGATCCGAGATTTCATGCAGGCGCAAAAGAAAGCACACAAAATGATTCGATGGGTTTCCAATATAAGGCTTATTTCAAACACTAACCGAAGAAATCACTGGAGGTGCTTTGCAGAGTAGCCGCTCTCCAGAAGCCAGGCGGTAATCAGGAAACACTAGTAATTATGTGTAAATCACTCCAAACCCGGAACAGCAGAGATAATCTCATCCCTGGGAACGGCTTGGGGGTTATGTTGGGACTTCTTCACTGTCGATACAACTACAGCGTTGAAATTTCAATTTCATTTTTATGAAGGTGGGTGGGGAAATTGTCTTTAATAAATATTGGCAAGAACACAAAATAGCCCTCGTCTGGTTTCTAGACGCACACGGGACAGGCTGCAAAGTAGAGTGGATTGTGCGGCAGATGGATAGAGTGTGACACGGCTGTGCCTCTGAACTACATGACCGAGCGTGTGGAAATGTGGCGCCCCTGGGAAAGGTGCCTTCTGACTGGGTACCGTCTCCCCAACTGGATCTCTTCTCAGCCCCACAGTTTGTTCAAGAGAATGGCTAGGTGGGACAAAGAGCAGTCTGCTAAAGAGGACACTGCCCTCGCAGCCTTTGCCTCTGTCCCCCATTAGTTATCCCGTGTCCCCCAAGCAGGTGGCCCTTCCCCCTGGCTTTGGGGCTCACCCAGCCGAAGGGGGTAAACACTGCTCACCTGATCCCTGGGGATACTCCCTTACTTGCCTTTTTAAAGGCAGTTAGCGTTGGTGGCTAGGGGTGCACTGAGGACTGGCTACTTGTAGGCTGTGACCACTCCAGGGGTGATCTGACCCCTCCTCTGAGCCTGACCTCCCCTCCTGTACTCTCCCTGAGCACATTTGGATTAAAATATCCCCCTCTTCCTCTCTCTATCGTGAGCACGGCCTTTCCTCCTGCGGCTTCCCAGCACATCTTCAGTGGGGCCTCTTAGCTTCTTCCAGAATATCATGAATTTAGACACGGCCTTCGCGTCCCTGCCTGTCTCCCCTTCTCCATCTCTGTCTCTTCCCAAGTCCCTCTTCTCCCCCCTCTACTCTCCCTCCATCGTAAATACCTTCCATTCCTTCTCTAAACAGCCTGGCCGCCGTGAAGACAAAACCTCCTTGACCTTTGGCCTCCTTTGTCATACCAGTTGTCTCGAGGCTTACTCTGGACCTCCTTCCAAAGGAACCTTCTCTCCTCCTCTCTTGGCCTTGAGTACTCTTTGTAGAGATAGCAGGAGTCCCTTCATCCCCCCCCCCCCCCCGACCAGAATCCAGGTTTGAAACCTGATAAAAGGCAGGGCTCCTCTTCTCTAGTCAACTGAGATGACAGAGAAATAGGCCATAGCCCCTCCCGTGGAATGTCCCAGAGTCCACGCAAAAATCTACAGCTGGACCCACCCACCGTGTCCTGTTGGTGCTGCTCAAACCACTGGTTGAACAACAGAGTAAAGAAACCCATATATTAATGTAAACTGTCCCACTTCTAAATGTTAACAATTATTCTTTTTTTCTCCCCAAGAACCTGTGGGAAGGGCTGGAGGGAAGACTAGGCAGTTAAGAGCACTGGCTGCTCTTCTAGAGGACTCAGGTTCAATTCCCAGCACCCACATGGCAGCTCACAGCTGTCTGTAACTCCAGTTCTAAGGGATCCCGCACAGAGACATACATGCAGGCAAAACACCAGTAGACACAAAATAAAAATAAATGGATAATTTATTTTAAAAAGTATCTGTATCATGGGGTTGTCCTAAGAGTGAATGAGTTACTACATATGAAGTTCTCGGTACAGCAGTTGGCACATAGTAAGTCTTGATTGAAATAGCTATCATTAAGAGAATCAGGAGATGAATTCCGAAATCATTAGGTCTGCCCCTGACTGGAGTGCATGCCTCAAGAAGGGATCCTGCTCCTCCTAGCTTTACCAGCCTCTATCCTTGGGTGCTTTAGACTCAACCTCAGCCATTGGGAGCACTTGGTGTCAAGACTCTTAGAACAGCTGCTTGGAAATCTCCCTCATATTGTCAGGCTCCTGGCCTCACATTATGTGGGACTAAAAGAGAAAAGGTTTCCAAGCTGTTTTATTCAGCAGTGGAGGTGTAGAATAGCCCACCATACCAGATATGAAGTTGTTCATGAGTTCCCTACTTAATGCTGGGGTGTGGACCGGGTGTGGTGGCCCACCCACCGAATCCCAGTGCATGGGAGTCTGAGATAGTAGGATTGTGAATTCCAGGCCAGCCTGGGCTACAGAGCAAGGCCCAGTATCAAAACCCAACCCAAACCAAAATGCCCATGAATGCTGAGATTTCATTTGTATTGCTATTAGGCTATTCATGGCTCTGGCATCTTTCAGCCTACTCTGGCCTCATATTCTGTCCAATCCCAGCCATGTGCCACACAAACTGTACTCATCTAGCCTTCCTCCCATGTGTCTGAAGCACTTCTCACTTAACACATACACATACATAAAAATAGTGGGTATGTAAGGATCAATGGGCAGAATGATGCCTACTTCTGCATTTCTGCAGCTTTGTAGCACTGAGATTCGCAGCTTTGGTGATAGATGGGCCCAATGCATATCTTGGCTCTGCCTCTTGTCAGTTGTAAAGCAAGGGACAAGTTCATCTGTCTCACTTTGAAGGTTTCCTGGAAAAATTGAGAGGTAGCATTGGTTTATTAGTTACTTTTGTCCTGCTGTTATGAAACACCACGACCAAGGCACCTCTAGAAGGAAGGGCTTATTGGGGTTTACAGTTCCAGAGCATTAGGTGTTTATAATGATTGGGACAGCACGGCATGAGGACAGACATGGTGACTGGAGCTGGCATTTGAGAGCCGAGAGCTCACATCTAAAACTGCAAGCAGAAAGCAAAGAGAGTAGACTGGGAATATGGAGGCTTTTGAAACCTCACAGCATGTCCTTAGTGATGTAATTCCTCCAGCAAGGCCACACCTCCTAAACCTCCCCATACAGTGCCATCAACTGGGGATCAAATATCTAGATGCCAGAGCCTATGAGAGACATTCCCATTCAGAGCACCACAGTGGGTGAGGACCAACAAAGTCCTACTCAATGACATTTCCTGTTACTGTGAATCATGATTTTACCTAATCCCAATACCCAGCTGATGCTGTCTAGTGATACTGGAGCAAGTTCATTTTCTCTGCTGATTAACACATTAGAAAGCAAGAAAGAAGTGTTACACTGGAAATCTGGGGGGAGTCCTGGTCGAGCCACCATGATTCCGGGGAAGTCAGAGTCGTCTTGTTAATAAAAGAATTTAAGAATGAACTCAAATGGAAGCTCAAGGACAGTCTATCAGAGTTTAAAAGACAAGCTGTAACTCTTGCAGCAACCCGGAGGAGGAGAACGGAGACAGGAAAGGGGGACAGCCATGCCCTTTGAGATGAGCTGACAAAGAGATTAGTCACATGCCAAGGAGAGAAGAGTGAAGAAGCTCGAAGCAGTGGGGAGTTCAAAAGAAAAATCCCTGTGCAAGCAAGCTTCAAATCTCGCAGCTGCCTTTGGGGGGATGTGGAGAAGTGAATGGGGTGGCGGGCGGTGGGCGGGGTGGGTGGGGGGGAGAGAATGGCATTTGAGATCCACTGGCATGGGGATCAGCCAGTGGCAGCGGGCAGCCCCATGGCGGGAGAGGAGCTTTAAAGAAAGAGTAAAGAAGCCCAGGGTACCAGGGAATTTAAAGGCATACTTGGCTCTGGTCAACATCCAAACGAAAAAGACAGTAGAGAAGAAAAGGAATAGTTACACCTTCCTGACTCAGAAAGGTTGTCTGACCCAGCTGAACCTCGAGGTGTCTTGTAGGGGCTGCATCAGAGGGTGGGAATCCTGGGAAGGAAAAACACATCACTTTCTGGTGAACCTACCATCCTCAAAGTGATCCCTTAGGTCCTTAACCTGACCTTGATTTGGACTAGCACTTAAGGGAAGAAGCATGACCATGTATCTATCCATCTAGAGGTAGACTCCATTCTTCCTTGTAACAAAACCAGGGTGTTGCTCTCTGAAATAAAAAGAAGAATCTGGAGGGAAGGGGTGGAGTAAAGGTGAACCCTATGTACAAAAGGTAACTCAAAACGGATTGATCAAAGGGGTACATGCAAGAACTAAAGCTTTAAAACTCTTAGAAGGCAGCATACATCTTCATAACCTTGAGTAGGCAATGACTTCTTAGATACGACACCAAAGGCACAAGTCACAAAGAAAAAATTACATACCTTGAACTTTGTCAAAAGTAAAAAAAAAAAAAAGTGCTTCAAAGGCCACGATGAAGAAAGTGAAATGATCTCCCAACAGAGCGAAGCCCATAGCGGATGGTTTCTTTCACTTAGGAATTCTCCCAGAAAAATTAGCACTAAGTTTACTTAAACTACTCAAAAAATTGGAGGGGAAGAAAGAATTCTTCCAGACTCATACAAAGACACATCCAAAACAAAATTACAGACCACTGTCCTGAATGAACATGGGTGAAAAGCTTCGTAAGGAGAAACTCAACCCAAATGATCAAATGAACATTCATCTTGATCAAGAACGATTTCTCCAAGCAATGCAAAACTGCTTCAACGTATGCAAATCAACACAGTATCTCCCACTTTTTTTTATGTGGGAACCTCTCAGTAAACTATGTCTAGACACCCTTGGGCAAATATCAAAGGAATCAAAGCCAGCACACAATGGAGGTACCTTCATACCTGTGTTTAGTGTGGTGTTGTCCATAACAGCCAAGATAGAGCATCAACCAAGATAGCCATTGATGGTGAAGGGATAAAAAGAGAACGTGGTGAGCTAATCTTGATATCACAGGACTCTAATCTTAGCTATTCTGGGGACTGAAGGAAGAGGATTAAAATCTAGCTAGGCTGGAGAGTGAATTCAAGGCAAGCCACTTAATGAGGTTCTGTCACTAAAAGAAAAATAAAATTGGAACACACACACACACACACATACACACACTGGAATATTATCCAGCCATGAAGAAGAAAGAAGCCACTTATTTGCAAGAGAAAGGATGAAACTCCTGATCTTCATTTTAGTCGAGATGAGAATCTGTAGCTAGAGTTTTCCTGCCTTGCCCACAGTCAGGACAAATCTTTGTCACCTGCCAGTCCCACAGCCGCTCAGACCCAACCAAGTAAACACAGAGACTTATATTGCTTACAAACTGTATGGCCGTGGCAGGCTTCTTGCTCACTGTTTTTATAGCTTAAATTAATCCATTTCCATAAATCTATACATTGCCATGTGGCTTGTGGCTTACCGGTGTCTTCACATGCGGCTTGTCATGGTGGCGGCTGGCAGTGTCTCTGACTCAGCCTTCCACTTCCCAGAATTCTCCTCCTCCTTGTCCCACCTACTTCCTGTTTGGCCACTGGCCAATCAGTGTTTTATTTATTGACCAATCAGAGCAACAGATTTGACATACAGACCATCCCACAACAAGAATCACATCTTTTTCTCTCATATATAGAATCTAGATAAAGAAGAAATGAAAATAGAAGACTATTAAGAAAACAAAATCCAGGGAGTGGGGAAGGAGGGAAAAGAGAGGGTAATGAGGGTGAATGTATCAAAGCACATTCTCTGGGTGTGTGAAAATGTCACAAACCCAACTTTTACAATCAGTTTGCTTTAAATTTTTAATCTTGCTTTGAAATTTAGGTATAAGCCCGGAGTGTTAGTACACATTTATAATCCTAGTACTTGGCAGGCCGAGGGAGGCAGGAGGATTACTGTGAGTTTGGGGCCACACTAGAGTACAGAGTAAGTACCAGACCAGCCTTAGCTACATAATGAGACCCTGTCTCAGAAGAAAAAGTATAGGCTCAAAGTAAGTGTTGGTGGTTTATGCCTGTGATCCCAGCAGCTGAGAGGCTACAGCAGGAAGATCATTAATTCAAGGTTAGCCAGGACTAAAACCCTCCCACAAATCCAGTTCCAGAGTCTCTGATGCCCTCTTCTGGCCTCCACGGGTACCAGGCACACAGGGTACACAGACATACATGCAGGCAAAACACCCATACTTACTAAAGAAATGGCCTATTTAAAAATAGCAAAGATGGGGCTGGAGAGATGGCTTAGAGATTAAGAACACTGGCTACTCTTCCAGAGGTCCTGAGTTCAATTCCCAGCAACCACATGGTGGCTCACAACCCTCTCTAGTGGGATCTGATGCCCTCTTCTGGCATAAAGGCATGCATGCAATAGAGCACTCGTATACATTACATAAATAAATAAATCTTTTTAAAAAGATAGCAAAGGATCCAAAGAAGATACACAAATGGCCAACAAACATGAAAAAAAAAACATTCAACATCATTATCCTCAAGAGAAACTTGAGTCTTAACCACATGAGGTACCACTTCCTGTCTAATAAGATGACTATAATCTTTTTGTGCTGTTTTTTGTCTTTGCTGCACTGGAGTTTGAACTCGGAGCCTGTACACATTAGGCAGGAACTCTGTGATTGAACCACATCTCCATTCCAGGATGGCTGTAGTCTAGTAGACAGAAAATAAAAGATGTTGATAGAGTTGGAGAGCAATTAGAAGTCTCAGACATTGCTGATAGGAGTGGAAAAACGATGCGGTCTCTATAGGAAACAGTCCAGTGATTCTTGAGAAGATTAAGCATATGGTCCATGTTACCATATGCCACTTGTAGATATATACCTGAGAAATAAACACATATGTCCACATGAAAAACTTTTTATGTTTTCATAGGAGCTCATGCACAACGGCTAGAAGGTGAAAATAGCACAAATGTCCTTCAGTATGTGAGTGAGGGAGCAAAGTCCGCACGATGGAATTCAGTTATAAGAAAGAATGGAGGAAGTTAGGTAGGCATGGTGACACATCCCTGTAATCTCGCACAGAGGAGGCTAAAGAGTCCAGTGAGTTTGAGAGCAGCCTGGGCTGTACGGTGAGTTCAAGGTTAACCTCAAAACCAGAATGAGATCTTGTCCCAAAAACAAAACAACAAGCAAAACCTCCAAAGAATTAAAGAAGTACTGATATGTGCTCTAATGTGGATGAATTTTGGAAACATTTTGCTAAGCTTAGGAAAGAAGCCAGACAGAGCTTCCATGTTTTAAGTGATACCATTAATGAGACGAGTGGTTGCCAGGGATGAAAGGGTAAAGGAAATGGAGCACTAATACATCAATCTGGAGTTTCACTGGGAGGAGATGACAATTACTGAAGTTAAAATATGCGAGGGAACACCCTGAGGTCCACTGAACTATCCCTTCCATTGTTTCCATCAGGTTTCTCCACCACATGTCTGAGATAACCAACTTCTAACCAAAAGGTTTCTTTCCATTCCTGATGCTGGTTCTCAAGCTTTCATTGACTGCCTCATTGTTCGGGGGCTGTGGTACCCAGCATGGAGGGGGGGGGGCAAACAACGTAGCTCATTAATGACCAGAAGTCAGGGAAACCAAGGAAGAGACCAGGGTCTCACAATCCTTTCGAGAGTGCTTCCTCAGTGGCCTAAAGACCTCCCACTACGCCTCACTCTTTAGAGTTCAGAGCTTTTCTCAATGCTAAGACACTAAGGACCAAGCCTTTAACTTAGACATTTGGGAATATTACAGGTCCCAAAGTGGCATGTGAATTATACCTCAATAAAACCATTTTTTAAAGGGAGAAAAGGACTATCCAGAGCCACCATGGTTGACTTGACAAGAGATCACCAGGAGGTGTCTGTGTAGGAATGTGTGTCTTTTGGCTATCGTGGCGGTATTGTATGTGTGTGCGTGTTTCATGTGTGTTTGTGCGCGCACGCGTGTGCATGTGTATATGTGTAACTGTGTTTCAGAAGATTCTGGCCCTAGCCTGGCCAAAGCTGTCACATAGGGAAAATTCTCCCTCTGGCTTTCCCAGCTAAAGATGAAGAATGTGAATTTACTATCCTTGGAAAAGGTCTTTGCGTTCCTAGTGGGCACCATTGATTGCTGTGTACGGATTAGGCAACAATGGATCTTTCTGGGTGAGGCCAGTTTGGAGGGATTTTACAATCTATTTGTATTGACAAGCAGGACGGCAGGAGAGCGGTGGAGCTGTAAAGACTGTGTGTGTAGCGTATACACGCACGCATCAGAATGTCACCACTAGGCTTTCCAGCTAGCGATCATGAAGCGGACAGTGTACAAGAGGCCCCAGTGCTGAGCCTTCCCGGTGGAGATGCTGTCTGCAGGGGCTTCTTGTAGGAATTAGCCTTGATAAGTCCCCGCCCCACGCCCGTTTTCAGGTTTTGACTTGTCTCCGATGAGGGACATTTGGGGCGAAATGGAAAGGGGGCTGACAGCGTGTGGCACTGATGGTAAAGGAATGGACAGTAAGTGCTACCCTAGACTGCCATGTTATTCCTGGGTGGACTGTAAGTAACTGAAGCTGAGCGTACCCACAGAAAGAAACAATAGCGTGATAGCCCTCACATCAGGTCCTTTTCCTCCAAGGCCACCAATTCTAGTTCTTCGTTTCTCTAAATAAAGCATTTCCACCACTGTTCCTTCCTTTATCCGTTTGGGGCAATGTGTTGACTTCTGCTAAGCTAGTTGAGGATTTAAGGCCATAATATTATTCATCATTTTTCATTCCTTTACTGCTCAACCTAGCAGTGTTTGTAGTATACTAACACCCTTCTGTCCCTGTCATTGGTGACAGTCTCTTTTCAACCTCTGCTTGATGAGGTAAGGCACTGGTACCCCACTCCTTATCTCCAGCTCTTTTCTCCATCCAGCTCTCTCACCAGCAAGCATTTTAGTAAAACATTTGATCCTTATTATTTTCATTTTAGTGCTTTGAGATACGGTCTCACGTAGCCCAGGTTGGCCTCAAACTTGCTGTAGGATGACCTTGAACTCCTGAGCCTCCTGCTTCCACTTTCTGAGTGCCAGGACTTCAGGTGTGAGGCGCCACTCCAGTCTGGTCCTTATTTTCAAGAGCCCTTGTCTTAGAATGTAGATGTGAATGATGGCGCTGGTTGTTACTGAGCATGCGCTGCTGTCAGGGGCCATGTCTTGTTTAAGCCTCATGGCAATCCTGAGAAGGGAATCACATCGTTGTTATCTGAGACTTGAGAAAACTGTGACCAAACCACACATGTGGTAGGGACCCAAGCTGGATTTGAATCAAAGTTGGACTCCACCATCCGTATCCTTTTCCCAGAGGCCCATGAGTCCTTCAGCTTTGGTTTCATCTACAGCATTTTGTGTCCCCTTTCTGTGACCAAAGTTCGGACTGAGAGTCACCATCTATTTTGGGAGCTCCATGGTGATTCTGGCTCATTGACCAGAGGGCACAGGAAAGGGCAACTTAAGAGGGAACTGAAGGCAATTGCATTGTCCCTGGGGTGCAGGGAGCGGGCCCCCTGCTGAGATGGATGGCTTAGCGGCCTGCTTAGCAGGCCTCCCTCTCTACCTGGGACCCAGGCCTGGGACTTTGAAAGCCAGCACAGAAATCCCAGGTGGTGTCTGAGGTGACCCCAGGAACCATTTGATAGTACCGCCATGCTTCTCTCAGTCTCGAAGCCTTTGATATGCAGCAAATCCTGACTTTTGAAGGTTAGAGCTGACTCAGACCATTGCTCTGGCATTGCAGTCCTAGAGACATGTGGGAAATTCCCAAACTGACTTTCCCACAGAGCTGTTTTGGAGTGGGGGACAGAAAGAGGCTGGGGTGGAAATGTATTTTAGTTATTTATTTAATTAGTATTTGTTAAATTGGCAGACCATTTCAACCAGAGGCTCCGAGTGGGATTCCCCCCGGGGTCACTTCCGGACATATAAAAGAGTCTAGAGGTTAGAAGGCCCAGGCTCAATTTTCCATACAGAAGAGGGGAAAGACCATAACAGCATAAAACAGACTATATAGATTCTTCTTACTCATCTTCATGCTGCTATCATAGAAAAACATTCAAACATCTACTTCCCCCAACCCTGGACCACTGGGTTCTTCCTGTCTGTTGAGACACTAGACATCCACCCACCTGGGTGGCATCTCGGTCTTTCTGTCTCCTTGCTTCAGCCCTTCTTCTTGGTCCCTGGCTTCTCAGCTACACTGTACCTCCAAAGTCCTCCCACCCCACTGCCTGGCCCCAATTCATCTTGTCACCACCGCTAGATGGATCTCCCTCCAGAATAGCTGTCTGAGGACCTCCCCAAGGCTACTATGCATCTTACATCATAAAATCCAAATGCCTCAGTTTGGCACTCAGTGGTCCACACTACCTGCCTTCAGCATACCTCCTGGCTCAGTTCTTGCCATTCGCTAGTGGCTGGAGAACTTCCTGAAGATAGACATCTGTCTGGTATACTCTGAGATTATGGTTGCGTAGAAGGTTACTTAGGTTGTGGTGGGCTCAGGACCTGTTTGCTGAGGGAATGAAAGAATGAGTGTGACAAAGACATCAGGGGCTGGGGGGACGCCTCAGTGGTAGAGTGCGTTATCCGGCACACAGAAGACCGTGGGTTCCATCCCCGTACCACAAATAAGATAATTAACTAAAAGTGACTTGCGTGGTTTTGCATATGAAAGAGCTATCATTTGACGTATTTTGTCCAATAGCTTTCACTGACTCAGTGAGTGACCTTGGATAAATCTTCCTATTCTGAGCCTCTTTCTTGTCTTCCACAAGAGTCTCAAACTTGCACTCAGGCCTTAAAGGCCCACAGAGGTGTTTGCTGACGAGCGCATGAAATTCACTTGGAATGCCTGTGTCAAGCACATGCGTGTGCTCTAGTTGTGCCCTGTGACAGCCTGTTTCTTCCCCCCGCCCCCCACCCACCCCAGTCACCATTTTCATTAGCCGGTCAGTGCCTGGAGGCATTTGTGACTCTGGGATTAGGCAGTGTTTATTTCCCCTTTCAACTCTGGCACGGCTGGAATTCCGTTTGACCTGCTTTGAAACTTGCTAGTGCTTTGCTTAAGTGGTATTGCAATGCCATCCAATATACGGCAGCAGCCAGGCAGGACTGACTGTGCCTCCCGAAACAGCCCACCAAAGGACAGTGCTGAGTGCCTTTGCTATCTCTGACTTGTGTGGTCAGCTGCACAGGGAGCTGCTATTCCATTGAAAGTGATTGTCTTTACATAGCCAAGCACAAGTGGTGCCCGTCTACACTGTAGAAAGAACCAAGCACAGCATGCCATTGGCAGTCAGCTGGGCATACAGAGGGCATTGGTTGGAAGCACAAAGTATGGATTTAGCCCAAGTTGCTTGGCAGGGTACTCTCCAGGACGGAGTGTTGAATGGGAGTGTGTGCTGGATATGGCCCAGTCTATGGAGGGACTCCACAGAGCCACTCACACAGGGCAAGGGTGGGGAGGGGATCGGGAAAGCATTTTCCCCACTGAATTCCTTGGCATTAACCAGTCCCAAGGGCCGCATGAGCTGCAAATCTGCCTGGCCACAGGCCAGCAGAGCACGGCTCCCTGGGAGATGTTAGACAGACACAGCAGCAGCTGGAAGACAGTGTCTCGGCCCTGACAGCAACTGAGCCCCGCTCTTTTGGGCGGCAACATCTGGGTAAGAGGTACTGGGAGCTGGGTAGATGGCTGGCGAGGGTGTGGGCCCGTCATGAGACACGGTCAAGCACTGGGTGAGAGTGGAACTGTTGATGACTACAGCCACTGTGTACACAGTGTTAGGGCTGCCCCTAAACCTGAGGTGGACGCTACAGAGGGGCTGTCCTTTTAGGACATCGTGGTGGCCAGTGCACTGCATGTGGGTAGTTGTAGACTCTGAAATGGTGGGGAGGGGGGGGGCAAAAAGGCGAGAAAAGGCCACATTTCTAACTAAGCTGTCTCATGTGCCTGGAGCAACTCCAGGGGGCTTCCCAGTGAGCGAGATTGACTCTGTGTGGCTTGGCCTCCCTAACTCTGTTCTTTCCTACTCTGCTGCTTATGAACTCAGGGACACAAATGTCCCGTAGTCCCGTTTGTCAACGTCAGATAGAAGGGAGAAGGTAAGTTTTGCAAAGCAGCTTCACGGAGCACATCGCAAAGTCCCGGGGAAATGTTTTGACACGATTGTTGGGGGGGGGGGATGGTTTCTTTCGCATGGCTACAGCCCACTCGTGGCAACCGGGCACCGAGTGACAGACTTCGGCGTGAGGATGGCAGAAAGTAACCAGCGCTTGGGTGGCGGGGCTGTCAGGTGCTAAAGGATGCTAGATGCTCGGTGGGCAAGGCTTGGTTGTGGTCATGACCAAAGATCAGAAAAAAAAAAAAAAAAAAAAAAAAAAAAAAAAAAACGAAGGAAAGAGGGTGTGTGGAGACAGGACTCAACTGAGGTTGTGCTGTGTGCGCTTGTGATGTGGTTGGGGAATCTGCCTGTAGCTGCCAGGTGCGGATTTATTCTGAACAGCTTGAAATCACGATGCCCTGGCAGTGATGGGGGAGCTAGGGACAAGGCCAAAGGACCCAGTGGCAGCTCAGTGGCAGCAGCAGGAACTGGCAGCCAGGCCTGTGCCTGGCAGGGGCAGACCCACTGAGGTGTCCTGGCCTCCTCCAGCTAACTTGCAGTGTGCTCATTGGAAGCCACAGAAACCCACACACTGACCTATGCCGATCCTGACACACTCGGGGGTCCCCAGGACCCTAAAAGTGCTGTTTCTCTGCAGAGGGAGTAGAGGAGTTCCTGAAGCCAGGGTCTTAGTGGCAGACATACTCAAGTTTCTGCACCTAAGGCTAATCTCATCATCACCTGTCCAGGCTGCTTGCCGAAATGTAGTCGCTTGCTGAGCTAGGAGCTCTGGGAGGGATTTCCGAGTCCCATTGTCTCTCTTTTCAGTACTACGAGTTCAGAGCATATTAAGGGTTCAGAGAAATCCTGGGCTCTGCAACTGCTGCCCATGCCCGGCCCCTCTTCCCCATCACTTCCTACCAGGGATATCTGAGAGGGTTTGATACAGGAGCTAACAGACACTTGGCTCTTCATCCTTGCGGCTGCTAGGCAACTAACTGGCCACCCTCGATGGTGAAGGCATCCGTTATATGAGGACTCTATGTAAGCAAGCCAAGGACAGCATCCTTTAAGCAGCAAGACTTGGGTCCAGCAAGAAGGCCCTGGACTTGCCTGGCCTGGGGATGCCACACTTCCCACCCCAGCCCTGGCAAATAGCATTGTGGGTAGGAGTCGGCCAAGTCTGGGACAACTTGTGGTATGACCAGCCACAACGCCTGTCTCCTCACATTACTCTTGAAAACCCTGTGCAGGGGAAAGAAGGCCAAGCCCAACGCATCTGCGAGCCATATTCAGCCTCCTTGCTGCCAGTTTGTGACTGATGTGAAAGGCACCACTGGGTTGCACATCTCTGAGAATTCTTTTTGCTTGGTGAACTGTTTTCTTTTTAAAAGGTGTTTTTTTTAAAAAAAAAAAATTTATGTGTATGTGGGGGAGAGTATGTTCTGTGTGTATGAGTGTCTAAAGAGGGCAGAAAAGGGTATCGGATCCACCGGGAGCTGGAGTTACAGGACATTATGAGTTATCCCCTGTCCCCATTGTAGGTGCTGGGAACAGGACTCAGGTCCTCCAGAAGATCAGCCAGCACTCTTAACCGCTAAGCCATCTCGTCCACCCTGAATTGTTTGCTTGCGTCTTCTAAACCCAGCTCCAATGGTATCTCTGCATCACTTTCTCTAACTCCTTCCTTGAGACAAACACTTTTTTCTCCAATCTCTTCTTAGCTGTACTGAAATACAGGTGAACATTCATTCATCCATTCAATAAACTTTATAAAGAGATGGTGTCTCACATACACCTATAGTCCTCACACTGGGGAGGCTGAGGCAAGAGGATGGCAAGTTTGAGGCCATCACAGTGTGTTGTATAAGCTGGTCTTGAACTCCTGGACCCAAATGACACCCCCACCTCAGCGACACACATGGCTAGGATTACTGGCCCACATCACCAGGCCTGACTTTCAACATACCTTTGTTGACTTCATTGGCAAGGGCAGTGCTGGGTTGCATAGAAGAAGAAATTTAAAACACAATACCTGCCCTTAAGAAGTAGCTAGCCCAGTAGGGAGAGAAACAGAGAGCAAGCAATGACTCCTATGTGTAAAGCTCACACAGAACTCCCTGAGAGAGGCAGCCCCGAGGTTGGAAATAGAGGAAGGAGACAGATGGTCACGGCCAATAGAATGAAAAGCAAGTGAACCCAGCTGAGGAACACACAGGGCTTTCCTGGCCTGGGGAATCTTGGGCAGATGCCGAGAGTTCTGGAAAGCAATGGCATGCTCAGGCATTGGCGAGCAGCCCTGTGATGGGTGTGTGAGGAATGGAGGACTGGGAGTGGTAGGAAGTAAGGCGAATCTTTTGGGGCCTGGTGGGCCATGCTGTGGATCTTGGCCGTTTTTCCTCTGAAGGCAGTAAGGAGCCAACTGGAAGGCTAAAGGGCAGTGACAGGTCAATCTGACCTTGGCTTTCAAAGTTCCATACTGGGGCCTGTATGTGTCAGATGGATAGAAGGGACAGTGGAAAGAAACGCACCGCACTGGGGTGCCAGATCCCCATTGCCTAGACTTGCTCAATCCAGACCTGCAGAATGGGGGCGGTGTGAAGATGTGCTGGTGAGCTTTCTGTCTTTGTGACAAACGCTTGCAATTTATGTTATAAGGGGGACTTATAAGGGGGAAGGGTATTTGGGCCGATGATTTAAGAGGTTTTTAGCGCATGGTTGGCTGGTCCCCTTGTTTTGAGTCTGTGTCAAGGCAGAACATGCTGATGGGAAGGAACCTTAATGCGGCCAAGAAGCTAAGCCAGGAGCTGGGGGGCAGGGTCCCAATAACCCCTTTAAGGGCACATCTCCAGCGACCTAACTTCCCTCCAGTGGGTCCCACCTACCAAAGGCCTATAGCCCCTCAGGGTTAGCAGCGGAGGGGAGGGATGTGAGAAGCGGCTACCACAGCCACTCCTGGGGACTCAGCTCACCACTTCATGGTGCCTGGCTCCCGTGGGCATCTACCCTCAGTGCCCATCTGGGCATTGCAAAGTCGACACTTTTAAAAACAAACTCTTGGCTTTGTCTTCCACTGTTGCTACAGACCTCCCCATCACTGTTAATGTCAACCTGAGCTTTCCAATTGCTCAGAATCCAAATCTCCTGGGTTCCTCTCTCCCGTCTTCCACAGTCAAATCATGTTGTTTCCACCTCCAAAATATATCTGGAGCCAAATTACATGTTGCCACCGTTATGGTCTGTGGCCTGGCTCTCATCCCTCACCTGGAGATCTCCAAGCATACTGTGGGATCTTCTGGCAGAGTCTACCCTGGATCTTAACTATTATTACTTTCTGCTACCTCTTCCTGTCTATGGTTTGGATGGTGTCAGGTACATAGAGGCTACTCAGCAAGGACTTATTGAACAGATGAGCAGAAGAATGGGGAGAGTCTCTCTCTCTCTCTCTCTCTCTCTCTCTCACTCACTCACTCATACACTCATTAATTCTTAACTAATTACGGTAGGGCATAGCTCAGTTGCAGGGTACCTGCTTAGCATGTATAAAGCCCTGGATTTCATCTCTGGCACTACAAAACAAAGATAGAAAGTTTAAGGCCTGCCTGGACTGGGATTGAGAGTGAGCTCGAGGCCAGCCTGGGCCATTGAGAAAGACCTTGCCTTAAAATAACAACTAAAGAAAGAGACTAAAATTGTAGCTCAATTGGAAAGCATTTGCCGAGCATGCACAGAGCCCTACATTCAATCCCCAGTGCTGCAAAAACAAACAAATAAACAAACAGTGTTTTGAGTCTTTCAGAGGTGAGATGAGCAGCTGACCAACTGGCCTTGCTACTCAGGCTCCAAGACAGAAGGCAGAGGTCGCCACGCCTATGATTCCCAATTTCTTTCTTGGCCTCTTCTAAAACACAGTCTTATCTTCAACCTACATCTATAAATAATACTCCATTACAGCTGTTCAAATAAGAATGGGAAAAGGGCTGCCAGGCTGCTGCATTCAGCTGAGGCGGCAGTGTTTTCTGAAGTGGGCTTGGCTCTGGCCAGATGGCCTCACACGGCGGGCAACGGTCTGGGAGAGGCCAGTGGTGGGGTGACATCCCAGCCCACTTCTCAGAGCCAGCATGCCACCATGTCTACTGCTCAGGTGGGCCCACTGGAGCTTACAGTGTACCCAGCACCTGTCGTCAGGATTTAGTCCTCACTGTAACTGCACGAAAGCAGTGTCCTTAGGACCATTTCTCAGAGAACACAGGCTTAGTCGAGGTCCCACACGACCTCTCCCTTCTTCTGTAGAAATCACCAGACACTCACCAATGTCTAGGCTGGAGCTATGAGAGAGAGAGAGAGAGAGAGAGAGAGAGAGAGAGAGAGAGAGAGAGAGAGAGAGAGAGAGAGAGAGAGAGAGAGAGAGAGGATGCTCCATTCTTTCTTTGGCTCTATGTAGGCTGCAGGTGGAGCCTAGGGGAGGGAACGCAGGCCAGGCCAGATGGAAGTCATCATTATCCCACCGGCTCCCTGAGGCTGAGCAGAAGGGAGGTACCTTTCCTGCCTAGCCCCACCAGGAATGCTGGGCTTCCTAAGGCCAGTTTCGGGGGTTGGGGGGGGCAGGTTACTCTAGGTGATGAACTGTTTTCCTTTCTCATTCCAAGGATCGAGGAGGATGGGAGAGTACTTAGTGAGCTGTTCTTTGTTGCAGTAGAAACAGAAAACCAGAAAAGCCCAGTGGGGGTTGGCCAAACTTTTCCTTTGTTCTACTGAATAGGAGGACTAGGCAAGGGGCGGGGCGGGGTGGGGTGGGGTCAGCACAAACACACTGATAGGAGACTAGGATAAAATTCTACCGAAAACAGTGACAATAACCAAAAGCAAAAAGCACTAAATGCACCCAGTGAAGAAGAGGCCTCCTCCCTCCTCACGGGTCTAAATCTGCAGCCTCCAGCAGGAGCCAATGGGACTCCGGAGTCTTAGCATGCATAGCTAGCGCTCTCCTGGCCTAGATGTGCTCAAGTCTACCCCCAAGAGCCCTGTCCACCATGTAGCCTCAAGGTCATGGCTCAGATGTTTTCCTACCTCCACAACACACTGTGCTCCCACGAGGAACAAGAGCTCAAACGTGTCACTGAGTTTTCCAAGCACATCCCCGTAACACTTCCAAAGACGCAGTTGCCTGGTTGATAAGAACGCAGGTGCAGGGCCCACTCTTCCTCACTCTGACATTCCACAGCGGTGTGGGTATTGGCTAAGTTATCAATCTCTACACGCGAGGTCCCTTGCCTTAAAATGGTACCGCTCTCGAAAAGCAGAGACTTTTATCTTTCACTCAGGCCTGTATCTCTGTATCAGCATGGCATGCTGGGTATCGGTCCATACTTACTACACATGCACATGACTTAGGATGGGTGCTGGCTCTTAGTCGGCACCAAAGATGTCAATTACCGCCGTGTGAGTTTTCACTTTTTCACAGGCCTCCAAGAAGAGCATTCTGAATTTGGTTCATGTCAGTGTTATTCTGTGAAAGGTTCAAGCTGAAGGGGTAGGCAACAGACTCATAATTGAGGGAGGATGTTTGGGCCATAGAAGATTAGGAATGAGGCCTTGAAAACTTGATTTTTAGCATCCATTCTATGAATATGTCCCAAAAATACCCCCACAGGCTGAGTCCTGAGCCTTTTGAAATTGAGGGAAGACAGTGAGAGGAAAAGGTTTCTATTTTTTTTTTATTTGAAACCAAGTCTCCTGTAGCCCAGGCTAGCCTCAAACTTACCATGTAATAGAAGCAGTAAATGTTATAAAGAAACGCAGTGTGTTGTGGAAGGCTAGAGCATGCCAGTGGTCTGGCGACAGGGGTCTAGGTGGGAAGGGCTGGAGAAAGGGGGCTATGAACATGGGTTACGTATGCAGGAAGGTCCTGGTACTGAGTGTCCTCTAGCAAGAGCGGTGGTTGGGTGAGGTTAAGCAACAATGAGCTGCTTTCCAGCTTCCTTGGAGGTTGTCCAGTCTTGTCAGGGAGATGACTGACTGTAAGTCCTCCACACCGCAGGCTATACTTAGCGTCCATGAGTCCTGCTCCTTCACATGGATAGAATCCATCTCATCTTTCATGACACCACAGGCACCATCACAGCCCAGGTTGAGCACCCTTATTCATTACACGCTCAGCAGAGAGTGGGCAGCTAGGAAATGCTTATTGAATGAAGGGAGAAATGGGTGACTGCAGTGTCCTGTGCTTCCTCGGCGGACTGGGTCTGTCTCAGTCATGCCCGGATACCCAGCTTACCTTTCATTCCACACGAGAAGCCTCCCTGGGCCTCCTTCCACCTCCCTGGAAACTCTTGGCTATCTTTTAGTGTTGCTCTGTAAAGCCTTTCTTGACTTCCCCAGGCAGGGTTGATCCCTCCATCCTCTGAACATTCTAGCACATTCTGTGCCCTCCATCCTAGCCTCGATCACTCTATGGGTTTTGTCTGTTACAGCTGTCACCTCTCCTAACCTGTGATGTTTCTTGGTGGCAAGGACTATTTTGTCATCCGGCACTGGCCCTTAGAAGACACCCAACAAATATGTGCAGGAAGAGGGCTGGGGACCTAGCTCACTGGAGATTTTACCTTACATGCGGAAAGCCCTAGTTTATCAACCCTCAGCACAGAAAGTGGACTCAACAGGGAAAAACAACGACATCAATGAACTGTTTGCCAGCTTTTCTTTGGGTGGTTTGCTGGAACTAGCTTGTAGTGGTTTGTGACAGCCAACTGTTAAATATTTAGGAATGTGTGAGCCAAATGGTAAGCATCCCATCTTTAAAAATTAAATTACACCAGAAAACAGAAAACAAACTGGAACTAAGGGACAGTCAACCAAAGAAATGACCAAAACTATGCAATATGGGATCTGGGAGTGGATCCTAGAGCAGAAGGAGTCTGTAGGGAAACTGGGTCAGGCCCAGGAACTTCATACTGCAGTGCATCTCAGTGCGGCGCCAAGGCTAATTTCCTAGTTTCCACAAGGGCTTTGGAATTATGTGAGATGTCGGCATAACGGGGAGCTTAGGGAAGGGTACACAGGGAAGAAACAGAACAGCAAAGAGATTTACAAGTCTAGAATTATCCTGGACTTCCAAAATAAAACTGTTAAGCAAACATACTAAAGTCTATAAACATATAATTAAATAAATGGTGTCAAAAATAAAGGTGGTAAATACAACTTTTCACCTCCCAATCCTCCAATTCCTTTCCATGTTAATCAATGCCCTTGCACTTCCTGCCATCTCTTGCATATGCATGGCACACTGCACCATATCTTCTCCCACTTTGTGCCAAATTAATGTCACTTTGGAAGCCTGAAATGAGCCAAAATGGAAATCTGTAAGTGCCACCAATCCGGCCTTGGGTTATTGTTTTGGACATTGTACTGTAGGCTTAAGAAAGTGGTAGGGACTGCATGGGCTTAGCATGCAAGAGGTCCCCAGAATAAGAGTTGGGGGAGGAGAGGGAAGGGAAGAGGAAGGAAGAAGAAAGGAGGAGGGAGAATAAAGGAAAGTAATGAAGAGAAGGAAGGAAAGGAGGGAAGGAGGGAGGGAGGGAGGGAGGGAGGGAGGGAGGGAGGGAGGGAGGGAGGGAGGGAGGGAGGGAGGGAGGAGAAAACGTTCCTAACTTACATGAACCTTGCAAATGTGATGTGTCTGTTGCTGTTGACTTCGTAAGTAGCACACGAATAACTGAGGAACTATGCTTTCAGTAAGTCTTATGATTCAACAAAGAAGTTCACGTGAGGAAGAATCAGTGAGGGTCTAACGCTTCTTTGCTGGTTCACTTTCTTCTCCCTCATGAACGTGACTGAATTATCTACCTCTCACATAGGAAGTACACTTGCCTTTCTACTGCAACCAGAGTTTGACCTTGGATATAAGGGGTCAGCAAGAGCAATGAAAGCACTATTCAAGAATCAATTGGCCATATGGAATCTGTGATAAAGAAGACCTAGCTTATCACTGTTCGAAAATTGTGTGCTTTATTATCTTATATAAGTAAATGTGTAGTGCTTAGCTATGTTCAGCCACATGGTTTTGAGAACCCAGTGCTGAACCTTTTTTTAAAGGACATCACTGATCCCAAGGACTCACTTTGTCCTCTACTGTATTGAGGAAAAGAACCTCCTCTGTGCCAGGCCACATCATCCCTTTATAATACAAAGTTACTGGAGACCTAGGTTGCTCTATGGCTCAACTGTGTGAAAGCATTGTGGTCTCCATTTTACAAATGGACTATTGAGACCCAAAGAGGTTAAGTGTGGAGGCCAGGGATAAAACACTTATCTACTTATGCCTGCATCCAAAGCCAATTCTTAGTTTTGGAGGTTTTTTTGTTTGTTTTTTGTTTGTTTGGTTGGTTGGTGGGTTTTTCAAGATAGGGTTCCTCTGTGTAGCCCTGGCTGTCCTGGAACTTGTTTTATAGACCACGTTGGCCTCGAACTCACAGAGATCCACCTGCCTCTGCCTTCCGAGTGCTTGGATTAAAGGCATGTGCCACCATTCTGGTCTCCTAACTTTTGTTAGCAGCAATTTTGTTGCTGCTGTAACAAGTTACCATAAATGTAGCAGTTTAAGACAACACAAGCTATTACCTTATGGATTTGGAGGTCAGAAGTCCAAAGAGATCTGAACCTTGGTCCTCATACTTGTGTGGCAAGTGGTTTGCTCACTGAGCCATCTCGCTGGACCTAGGTTGTTGTTTTCGTTAGCATTTGTTTCATATACATAGTGATAGCTTCCATTATTGCATGGTCACATGTAATACATATAATGTACTTTTATCATAATCCCCCCTTACCTTCTTCTGTTCCCTCCCATTCCTGCTTATCTCTTTCCTCCTCCCCAACCCAATCCCTCTTCTACTTTCAGGTTTCTGTTTCTGTTCGTTTTGGATGACCCAAAGGGTTTCATTAGGATTGCTCTCAGGGTTCTTACACTTACCAGTGGCTACACTGCTGAAGAAAATCTCTCCCTCTCCCAGAGACTATTAAGTGCCATTTATTTTCAAGGAAGTGGGGAGCCTCATGATCCCCTGCCCTAGAACTACCATTTTCTGCCTGTAGGTCCCAGGAGGGTGCCTTTCAGCCCTTTGTCCTCCCCTAATAGGATGCTGACAGGCCCAATCTTGTGTAGATCTTATGCCAGTAATGGCAACTGTGTAAGATCAAGGGCCTAACAGCTGTACCACGTTCTAAGACAGCATTTTCCAGCACTTTCCCCATGCTCCAGCTCTTCCATTCTTTATGTGCCTTCTTCTAGAATGTTCCCTGAGCCTTGGAGGAGGGGATACAGATGATCTATTTACGGCAAAACCGTCACTTATTCTCATCCCTTTGACCAGTTACGAGTCTCTTCAGTCACCACTGACCACTGTAGAAAGAAGCTTCTCTGACCAAAGCTGATCACAGATTAATCTATAGGGATAAACGTAATTATTTAGAAGGCTGTTTGATGGGCACATCTGTCCATTTAGCGAAACAGTCGCAGTAGCTTCCTCACTAGGACCTATGTCCTCCCCAGTCACAGGCTTTCACCAGGTTTCCAATACCAGACCTGGATTCCCTCCCGTGGAGTAGGCCTAAAGCTGTGTCGAAAGGTTCTAGGGAAGAATCTGTCTTTCCCAGCTTCTAGAGGTTGCTTATACAGTCCTCGATTCAGAAGCAGCCATGGCTGGTCCAGTTTTTGTTGCATCCCATCTCTGGCTCTGTTTCTGTCCTCACATGAGCCTTGCCTCTCTCCCTCACTTCAGAAAGATCTCCTTTCTGCCACGGGCAACTGCTTAGGAACCCTCTTACCACTTGTGAGCCTTACTCTCCTTTGCCGTGGGAAGCAACTCGGCCAGGTTCTGGGGATTAGGAGCCCGGCACTGTTGTGGGCTGGGTTTTGCCCACCTCTTTATCCGTGACTCTTCTCCACACTGCCTCTTGCTTTAGTGTGGGAGCCACTTCATGCTCCCAATCCCTGCATGCTCACAGCCCTGACTCCCCACTCGTGCTCACAGCCCTGACTCCCCACTCGTGCTCACAGCCCTGACTCCCCACTCGTGCTCACAGCCCTGACTCCCCACTCGTGCTCACAGCCCTGACTCCCCACTCGTGCTCACAGCCCTGACTCCCCCCTCGTGCACACAGCCCTGTCAGATGCTTTTGTCGGTTGTTCTGCAGGAGAACAACTTTCCAATGCCTGGAACTTCTGATCCCGGAGAAATATATGTTATAGTTATACATAATAAATAAGAATACAAGCACCTGTCATTTCAGGTAGTCCTTAACCCAGGACCTCAGGCCAAGCCCCCAGTCTATGGCTGAGCTATACTCCTAGGCCTTGGGCATGTGTTTTACCTGTGTTCTTACTAAAGTGTGTCGCACATACTTTCCTGTAGTTTTGTGTGTTTCGGGCTTTCTGAAGTCCCCTGCCTGTTCCTTCCTTTCTCCAGCCCCAGGAGCAGGGTGGGGACTTCTGACCACTGTACTGGGCTTTACCGCATTGCCCTTGACCTGGGCCCGCATTCTGAGCCTGCTTCTCGTCACCGACCAGGGTCAGGCCTTGTGCATTTTCTTTCTCCCTAGGTTTCCATATCACCCTCTTCTTGAAAGGGCCCTGACCCTCCAAAGTGTCCTTCCCCGCTCTTGTCAAAGGCACAGTCAGTCTGTCTGTGCTCAGGGTCTCACTGCCCACCCTTTCAGCTCAAGCCCTCCAAGCACCAGTTGCTCATCTTTCCCCATTCCATCCCACTGTGCTTCCTGGTTCCTGTCATGAGAAATTTCACCTGCTGAGACTGTGGTCGGAAGTCGCTTGTGCTCCCAGAACATGACAGACAGACACATCACACCACCCCTTGATCTTGCCAAAAGCTCTTCCATTCTATTTGCCAAATTCATACCCATCCTTTGAGGGTATGCCTGAATCGCTCCTTGATACGGGCTTGCTTAAAAAAAAATTATTTACTTTTTTTCACAGTTATTTGTATACGTGCAAGTGTGCACATACGCACATGTGCTACAGGGCACATGTGGAGGTCAGAGGATACGTGTGGGAGTTGGCTTGCTCCTTTTCTGTTAGTAGCACTTATTTTGATAAATGTGTCTTTCATCTTACGGAGAAGCCACAAACTGGTGACCATGGGCTTAACTAGTAGCCACAGATTGTGTCCCAGCATAATTAGTAATCTTTCCATGTGGCATGGGTTTCTGGCTCCTTTTGAAAAACGGAAAAATCTGGTAAAGCAAGACCTACATTTCCACGGGGCAGTGGGTAGCTGGATTGGGCTGGTGGCTTCCCCTTCAGCTAGAACGTGTGTTGTCCAGCTCTTCACAGTCCCCACCACTCCTTCCTGTATTCCTTCACCTTTCTTCACTCTTCTCTGCTTAGCTCTTGAGTTATCTGAACCATTTCATTCATGCCTAAGTTCCCACATACAGCAGATCTCTTACGTATATATGAAACTCTTGGAATGTGTTTCTCTCGTACTGGTACAGACACAGCACAGTGTTCCATCAACACTGAGAGATGAAACAATTTTCCTCTAGGTGATTTTTTTCCACTTTCTGTATATGGATGTTTGCCTACGTGTATGTCTGTATACCACATGTGTGCCTCTAGGTGATTTTAGATTGTATATGGATTTACTTTCGCAACACAGGAAGGCATTATAAAAGTAATGTTTGTTGAGAGAACCTCGTACCCCTGAGTTAGAGCAACACCATGCAAGAGGTAATATTGCTCCCACGTCGCAGGGGAAAACCGCAGTTCAGACAGACCGCACAGTAGGGCTGGAGCTGTAGAGCTGACAGTTTCTGTAGTCAAGGCCAAAGCCTTTGCTGTATAAAGAAACTTCTAGAGATGGAGACGAGCTGCCCCTGTGCACAGACTCTGAGAGTTCTTTTTGCTTAGACAGAGATCAGGCATGTGTCACGCACCTGCTCTGCGCCTCCCGCACCCTCAGGAACTCCAAGCGTCCCAGTGGCCCCCTGAAAAGGTGAAACAGATGAAGCCGAATGACTGTGGGGATCTAGGGCCCATCTGATGAGTCACATCCCATCGACAGAATCGCCAGCGGTCTCCTTGCCTGTGCGTGCTCAGAGCTTGCGACTCCCTCAGGCCGCCACTGACGTGCAGTGTGGGGTGGGAAAACCGAGAAATTATGCGTGGCTAATTGCAGAGCAGCAAGCAGGAAGGAATGTGTGATGCCAGGGGCTCCCACTGGGGCAGAAGTCTGGTGTCATGTGTTGCTGAACAGCTGCGGGAGAACTCGTCTGGACCCTTGGATGCAGAGGGCTGGGTCTGACAGACTTGGGCTGTGAGTAGCTGTTGTGGCGGATGTATCATACCGCATCTAGGAACTTTCCTCTGGAATCTTCCTCTGCTTTCTTTGCCACCCTGTCCCCTCTAGTCACCTCCAGCTCCGGCCATAGCTAAGAAAGGAACTACGTAGGAAGACCTCAGGCCCAGGGCCAAGGGGTTCCTCAACACCTGACATTGTCCACAGACGCATTTCAGGGTCACCAAAATGTGCCCGCCCAGCTGGGTGCGTGCACTAGACCTCTGGACCAAGAGCTCCAGGCCAGCTGTGGTGGGGGAAAGGTAGGTCAGGATGGAGTGAGGAAGCCAGAAGCCCGGCTAAGAGATTTCCTTCTTCAGACTCTATGGGAAGTCAGAATCCATGGCCCAAGTACCTCCTCTGGTCCTACAAGCACAACTATTGTATTCCTTACTCAGGCTGTGTGTGTGTGTGTGTGTGTGTGTGTGTGTGTGTGTGTGTGTGTGTGTGTGTGTGTGTGTGTGTGTTGCTAGGGTTGGAACTCAGACTTCACACATGCTGAGCAAATGTTGTATCTGAGCTATCCTAGCCCTATCCCATCATTCTTTATTGAGGGCTCCCCGTGAGCCCAGCGCCAGTCTAAGATATTTAAATTCATTAGTTCTTTAATCCTTAAAAGAAAGATCAAGAACCTGAGGAAAGAGAGGAAGAATAGCTCATCAAAGGTCACCCAGGGAGTAAATGACAGCGCCAGCATGTGCTCCACGCAGAGCGAGCATACCGCCCGACCAGCCCCACTTGATGCCCAGGAAGAGAATGGAATTTAGGAGGTTAGTGGCATCAGGGGCAGGCCTGGATTGTCCTCTTCTGTCTCTGCTGTTAAACTGCTGTGTGACCTTAGGCACATTGCTCAGCCTCTCTCAGCTGCCTCCTGTTTTCGAAGAGTCAGAGTTGGAAAATGTCAGGCTCCCGAACCTTTGAAAGTCGATATTGTGAAAAGCAGTATCAGCAGGAGGTGGTGGAGACTCAGAATGTCCCAGAGAGACAAAGGATGAGAAGGCGACCTGGGTGTGCCTTGGCTTTCCTCCGCGGTGGAAGCAGGCCTGGAAAGGAGACTTGTCGCCCGTGGCTGTGACTCACACCACCTCCTCAGCAGCCATGCTCTGAGTGGCCACATGGACCAGGTGGGCAGGATGAAGATGGCCAGGTTCAGCAGGCACACCTACACAGTGGGCTATTGCTGCCACCTAGGGGACAGTGGCGACCTGGAGCTCGGACCGTACGGAGCCGGGACGTAGCCACTTGCCGCACATTCCCTGTCTCCTGCTGGTTTCCGGAGTGGAGAGGGGCAGCCGGGCCCTGTTCAGCAGTGGGGAGGGGACTGAGGCGGAGAGAGGCAAGTGCTGCCTCTGTTTAGGGAGTTATAAATAAACCCATCTGGAAGTGTTTGGGGCTGTGAGAGCCGGGAGCTGGCCCCGCAGTTCAGGCCATGTGGTGTATATTTCCATCCCCAGCAGCCCCCCAGTCCCCAGAGACTGTCTGAGCCGGGCAGGAACGTCTCAGGCACCACCTCAACGACCAGCCCCCACCCAGGCCTCTTCTGCTCTGCTGAAATACACAAGATCATGGCTGAGCACTACTTTGAACTTTTCAGGGGCTCCTAGAGGCTGGATAAATGAATGGATGATTTTTTGTAGTTCAGCATTTAGCTTGCTAGGCGGGAGTCAGTGATGGAAGTGAAGCATGCTGGGGGTTTTAGGATTACCTTAGCAGGCAGCTAAGGCCGGTCTGGATATAAAGGCACTGTCTGGGCCTGTTTGTCTCTCTGTCTCTAGCACTGAGCAGCACGCTGCTCAGTCCGAATGAAGCCATGAGATGATTTATTAAACACTTAGTGCACACCCTTCTGTGCTAGACAAGGAGGACACACAAGAACAGTCTCAGGGAGTTTGAACTCACAGTTCGAGTTGCCCCCTAATCCATGGGGTATCACCTCCAAGACATCTAGTGGGTATCTCAATTGTTTTTCCCTTTATAAAACCCTATGATGAGGCCCAACTGATAAACTAGTCATAGGAGGAGGTTAACAATAACTAATAATGAAACAGGATCCTTATAACTAGAAAATGAAAAAAAAGTTATTTAAAAACTAACAATTGTTATTTCTGGAATTTTCCCCTTTATGTTTTTAGACTACAGTTGCCAGTGAGTAGGGGAACCTTCAGAAAGTGAAACCACGGGTGTGGTGTGGAGGCAACTGCACTGTTGGCAATTGGGGTTACACAGTTCTTTGCAGTGTGAGACTCTCCTTCGAAATGTGGGGCACTCAATGCCCTGACTTCCTGGCCTGACATGGCAGTTGTACTCTGGAGCCATTGTGACAACCAGACATGCCTCCAGATACTTCCAGGTGAAGAAGGGACGAGCTCTGGCTGCAGGTCCCCTGCAAGGAACTTGACAGTAGGAAGAGAAGGAGATGCTTCTCCACCATGAGATGCTAAGCCAGCCCTCTATGGTGACGGGCACATTGATGCTATAGAACGGGCAAGTTGTGTTTGGCCCAAAAGTATAAAATGACCCTTAGTTGCTGGGTCAGACCCTAGAAACCCACAAGACCAGGGTTCTACCAAACTTGATTTGGGCCAATAAGCAAACATAAGCATGGCGCTTAGGGACATGGTGGCGAGATGATTACTTGGGAATGCCCAAAGGCAACTGGAACCCAGGACAGGTGAGAGGGTGGGAGGTGGAGCTGGATGGGAATGCACTATGGTAGAAGTTGCACTAGAGGCCTGAACTCCGTTAAAATGGCCTCAGGTTAAGGTACAGGGAGCCCATCAGAGATGAGCACTCAGACGCAGTTCAGAGCAAACTGAAAGTCTTTACTCCAGGCAGTCGGGACTACACTCAGGTATTCGGGACCCAAGTGTAGCCTTGAGTGTTTAGGGTAAGGGGTTTTTAAAGGTCAAATCCGCATCCTGGTATCTCACTTGGCAGTTGCTGGGTGTGTGTGTGTGTGTGTGTGTGTGTGTGTGTGTGTGTATGTGTGTCTGCACAAACAGGCAGTTTAACAGAAGCTAAGATAAATTATCTGGGGCATCTTGACCTCAGGTTCCTAGGACAGAGTTGGGTAAATTTCCACAGGATTCTCCATCAAGGAGCTCAAAGTCAAGTTAAAACTAAAATGGCCTCAGCAAGAATCCAAGATGGGCCGGGCAGTGGTGGCGCACGCCTTTAATCCCAGCCAGCACTCGGGAGGCAGAGCCAGGCGGATCTCTGTGAGGCCAACCTGAGCTACCAAGTGAGTTCCAGGAAAAGGCACAAAGCTACACAGAGAAACCCTGTCTTGAAAAACCAAAAAAAAAAAAAAAAAAAGAATCCAAGATGGAGGAACCTCTGCACTGTCTTGCCCTGTCTGTCACACTGGGAAGGGTGAAGAACAGTGGCAGATTCAGGCCCATCAGACAACACGCCGGCCCTGCTGTCTCTTCTCTGGCGCTCGCTTACGTTCTTGGGGTGAGCATCCTCATCCAGTGCTTCAGCTTGTGTCAGGACCATGACAACAGTGTCCTGACTGGTCTCTTCTGGTTCTCTGCCTTCTGGAATAATCATTTTAGTTGTGATGGGGTTAGAATCCAAGGCTTCCCATGGCTGGGCCAGCCATCCACTCAGCCAAATTCTCTAAAGTCCTGGCTTTTACCATGTCCCGCCAGCACTTACCAAGTGCTAACTACTGAGCCTTGCCTTCTGACCTCCATGGCCCACCCCCTGTCACCTGTCATTCTGGCCAGCTGGCTCCAAGTCACTTTTTCCGGGCTCCCTGCTTCCCCGGGTCCCAGACCTGGCTCTAGGGCCACCGAACTCAAAGCCTGCACTGCCCGTCTCTCCTCCATTATCCAATGCCCTTTGAACCTTTCTCACTGCAGAGTGAATGCCCAGGGTTCAAGACTCAACTGAAGTGTTTCATCTTTACGAAAGCCTTCCCTAGTCCCTGAGACAAGCAGCCACCCCCCCCCCCCCCGACTCTCTGGTCAGTCTCCCTACTAACCAGCGAGTTGCCTTCGGGCATCATCCGGGCTCCATTTGGCTTTGCCATCCTCTTCTCACTCCCCAGTGGGAACAAAAGGGAGGGTGCAGACTGACACTGATAGATGACCCCCCAACTGGGCCTGGCCTGGGCCAGGGGGTCCACTTGAACCACTCTCCATAGCTGTTTCCCTGTGACTACTATATTTAGGTGGGGGGGGGGGTTGAAAGAGTCAATGAAGGAACGGACCAATGGAGGGCCAAAGTCAGGGACAGAGAGGGAGAGAGGAATGGGAAAAGGATGAGCAGAAAGGATAAAGAAGGAAAGGCGCATGGGGGGGGCGGTGGGGGGGCAAAGGCCCTTTAGCAGTTTCCAGTCAAAGGGTACAGAGTGGGGTAAGAAAGACTTGAGGTTCTGGAGGTGGAAGCTGCTGCTGTGATGGGTCAGCCGAGTATATAGTTCTTAATGGGCATTAGTGCCCTTCGGTGGCAAGCAGTTCACAGAAGTGTGTCCTGCTAGGACCAAGTGACAGCCAACCAGGATGCCCCTTTGTAAAGAGCAGAAGCAAGCGTGGGCACAAGAGCTGCCAAGCTCCTCAGAGAGCTCTCAAGGACGCCAATAGGCCCTGGCACCCCAGAACTGCCGCACCCCACAAGACTGGCTCTTGCCCAGGAAGATGGACACAGGGAGAGAAGAGACAAATTCTGGGCAACCAGGATTCCGGAGCCTGTGCCAGACACGTGTGACACACAGAGCTCATTTGACCTTTACTATGATTCTGTGCGGTAGAGAATGAGCCCATTTTTTAGATCAGAAAACTGAGGTCCTGGCCAGGTTCAGAATATCGCCCAAGGACACCCAGCTTGAGAGAGTTGGACCCAGGGTTCTAATGTAGGTTATCCCTCCCCTTAATGAGTGGACCAAGACCCAGAGGCTGGCAGCAAATTGATGTCCAGCATTTCTGACTTTGGCTATGGGGCTCATTTCTTTGGATTGATTTATGTAAGTGTCAACAAAAGACCAGCAGTTTTTTTCAAGCTTTGGAATGGGCCCTCAGAATCATGTGCTGTCTTCCACTTTCCAGCTGGGTGCCTTTGCTTAGGGGTTCATGAATTTGAAGCAGCAAGTTCAGCCCAAGAATCTGCAGTGTGCACAGGAACTCGCAGGGCATTTTTTGTCCTGAAACACACCCAAATGTGGGCGCTTGCAGCCTGGGGCCAGGCTTTCCATCCCCTCCCTCTCAGCGACCTCACCAGTATATGATACTTCTGGTGCTTGCCTAGGCTCCCATCCCACCCCATCCCACCCCACCCCAGTCCCGTCTTTTAATTTCTTTCAGATGTCGCCTCTACACTGTCCCCACTGCGGTCCATTGCTTTCGCTCAGTGGGTGATATATGCCTTCTGTCTGTTGGCAGCTGTGAATGACAGGAAGCTGGACAGGGCAAATTAGGACAGCTTTTCTTGGAATTCTGAGGTTGATGTAGTTAGGCTAGCTTATGCAGGTAGAGTGGCTGGTGCCAGCCAGGGGCCCAGTGCAAGAGGAAAAATGACATGTCGCACCCCGACTCCCCAGTACGGGTTTGGCTTTGAGGTGGGACAGTATAACTAGAAAGCCCATGATGGCTGTTTTCTGGACTCACTCTGGAGTCAGGAATAGACTAGAACCCTTCGGGCTTCCCGGAGCTGTGTGTCCTGAACGGGTGACAGTATGCTAAGATGTTCCTGCACAGGTGACAATGTGTTAGGATGCTCCTTCAGGGGTGACAGTGTGTTAGGATGCTCCTGCATGGGTGACAGTGTGTTAGGATGCTCCTGCATGGGTGACAGTGTGTTAGGATGCTCCTGCATGGGTGACAGTGTGTTAGGATGCTCCTGCATGGTGACAGTGTGTTAGGATGCTCCTGCATGGGTGACAGTGTGTTAGGATGCTCCTGTTACACAGAATCCTTCTGAAATCTTGCTGACAAGAGAACTCTTGTTGACTCACACAATGACGTGGAGAGGAACAAGACGCTGGTCTTGGGTTGGGGCTTGTGCTCTGGCCATCTTAGTGGAGCAGGACACCTCAGAAACACTTTCAAAGGAAGGATAAGAGCAGATGGGCAAATATGAGCAAAGCAAATGATATACCTGTGTGAAATTTTTGTAATAAAATCTACCGTTCTGTACAATGAATATGTGCAAATAAAAATAAAATTTATTGAGAATCTGAGCTGGCTAAGATTAGCAGCGGTTAGCAGAGCAAAGCAGAAAGATTTTGAGTTTGAGGCCAGCCTGGGCTACACAGCAAGATCCTGCCTGAAACGTAAACAAACAAACAAAAAAACCAAATCTAAACAACAAAGAATGTAAGGGCTTCTTCCACCCTCTGTGTGCAGAGGTTTGCCTAGAAGGATTTGGGTACAGCCGTCACAGAGGCCCTGCTCAGAAAGAGCGCGGAAAGCAATGTCCTCACCCCAATTCCCTTTTTCTTCTCTTGTCCTTACAGGTGCCTGCTACTGGGCGGACGGGATTCACAGCCAGAGGGCCAGGGAGCTTGTGGAGGAAGCCAGCACAGGTCAGCTACAAGGACCAAACTGGATGTGTGTGTGTGTGTGGGGGGGGTGATGGGGGGGGAGTGGGTGGATATACGGAGTAACAAGTAGAAAATGATCAGGCAGACTGCCTGTTTGGGGAGCTGGCTTCTCCATTCCCAACCTCCAGGGAGGTGCCACTTTCTCAGTGAGACCTTCTCTGGCCACGTTCCTCAAATGGCGCTTCTCATTCCCCATCACCTCACACCCTTTCCCCATGCTGCTGTTCACAATAGCACTTAATGCCACCCACCGGCTAAGTTTCTCATTCAGCCTGGCCATTGCCTGCTCTCCCAGTAGAACGGGAGCCCCAGCAGGGCAAGGACTTTGTGTTGAGCACCGCTATTGTGGCCATCTGGCACATAGCAGGTACTCAACAAATGGTGGATGAGGAAATAATTGACAGGATGCACTGGCTGGGGCCACCCAAGGTGAGTCTGTCCTTAGCCTTATGTGGTGGGTTGTAGGCATCCAGCCTTTACTCAGCTGCTCAACCGCTGCCGTGGCTTCAGGTCTGAAGATGGGGAAGCCTTGGCTGTTCCCAGGATTGTGGCTGGATGACACTTGGTTGACCATAGCCTTCTCGGGGATGTTGCTCTGTTGTCTTCGGCGTATTATTTAAGTGGTTATTAGCCTCAGCTGCAAGTGGGCCTGTTTCAAAATGAGAAGGATCAGAGCCACTTCCTTCGGGCTCAAGGGCAGGGGGCTGGGAGCTATGTCCCTGGCCACCATGCTGCTGAAACATGTCAAATCCAGATGAGCAAGGCAGATGTGAATTCCTACAACACTGCAGTTGTGCCCAGGATGTTTTTATAACACAAATAATATGAATATATTCTCAGTAATATTTGTGTTGTTCCAGCACTGGTGATGGAACCCAGGATCTTGTCATGCTAGGCAGTCACTCTGCCACTGAGCTGCACCCCTAGCCCATGAATACATTCTTATTGCAAACAAAATCAATTTGGCTGCTTTTAAAATCCTCTCTGTAGTCACCCTGCTCCCCAGAGGTAGCCACTGTTCCCAGTGTGGAGTGTTCACCTTCTTTCGGGTCTTCATCCCTGTGTAGACCTTGGTTTTACATGGAAACTTGAAAACAAACAATCAATCAGTGGTGTACTAAACAGTGATCTGTACCTCGCTTTTTTCACTTAACGTATGTCTTGGGAACCTCTTGTGCCAGGATGTGCATCTAACTCACTGTTCTCATAATTAAATTTTTATTTTTAAATCTTTGTAGAGTTACCTGCCATTTCAAAAATAATACAGGTGTTCTTTGCCCAACTTTTTGCTATGGTTAGATGTGGTGGTAATCTAATTGTACTGAAATGTGATTTTGATTGTATGTTAATAAATAAAGTTGCCCGGGGGTCAGAGCTATTAGAGCCATAGCAAGAGTGTGGTGGTGGTGGTGGCACACGCCTTTAATCCCATAGATATCTGTGTGTTCAGGGATACAGCCAGCATTGGAGACATATGCCTTTAAGACCTAGGGGGCTGTACATTCAGACAGTGACGAGGCAGTCACGTGTTTGGGTTTACAACCAATGAGAAGGCAGAACAAAATACTTTAAATAGACGAACAGACAGGAAATAGAACCCTCATTCGGGAAGCTGGGACAACGCAGGCGGAAGGGTGAGATTTTAGCTCTGAGCTCTGACCTCTTGGCTTTCTCTTTTGCATTATTTCTGTGTTTCTTATTTAATAAGACGGTTGGTTACATCTATAGTTAGAAATCCAGGACAACACACAAGCAGGATGCTGAGACTGACTGCCATGAAATAGCATTTCCACACTACCAGGCCATGCCTACCCAATGCCTGTTTAACCCCTATCTATTTGTGCACATATGCCTAATCCAGCCATGGTGTGAAAGTCAGAGGACAATTTGCAGGAGCTACTTCTCTCCTTCCTGGATCTCAGGTCATCAGGCTTAGTGGCAAGCTCCTTTAGCCACTCAGCCACTTCACTAGGCCCCCATTTCTTTGTTTTATTTCATTGACTATATTTATTGTACATTATACTATGGTACATGCAAGTATATGTTGTACATTGAATACATTGCCCATACTCTCTCCCTAGCCTGTCTTCCCCACCTTCATATTAGTCCCCTTTGGGAAAGTTTCACTTCTACTTCCATGTCATACATAAATGATTTTATGTATCTATATAAAACCTAGGAATCACAAACGAGAGGAAACATATATTTGTCTGTCTAAGGCTGGCTTAATTTGCTTAATATGAATATCTCCCCTTGGATCTATTTTTCTGCAAATGATATAACAACTCTGTTCCATTTCTTGAATTAGGTCATTTCAACAAAGATTAGGTAGAAAATGCAATCATACATCATGTGACCTTTAGGGATTTCTTTCCATTGCCACCATTATCTAGAGTAGTTGTTCTCAACCTGTGGGTCACGACCCCTTTGGGGGCTGTATATCAGACTTCCTGCATATCAGATACTTACATTGAGATTCGTAACAGTAGCAAAATTTCAGTTATGAAGTAGCAATGAAATAATTTTATGGTCAGGGATTGCCCCAACATGAGGAACAATATTAAAGGGTCAGAGCATTAGGAAGGTTGAGAAGCATGACTCTAGAACATTCTCATCGGAGTCATCACACACGTCAATATTCGGATTCATTCACTGTTTATTTATACCATAGTCCTCCTTTGTTTTGCTGGGTCATTTTTTACTTTTTTTATTCATTTTACATACCAATCACAGATCCCCCTCTCATCCTTCCTTCAGTCCCCCAACCTATCCCCCATCCCCTCCTCCAAAAGGGTAAGGCCTTCTGTGCGGGCACAGCAAAGCCTGGTACATTCAGTTGAGGCAGGACCAAGCCCCCCACCCCCACCCCCGCATCAAGGCTGAGCAAGGTATCCCACCATAGGTAATGGGCTCCAGAAAGCCAGCTCATACACCAGAGATAGATTCTGATTCCACTGACAGGGAGCCCTCAAACAGACCAAGCTACACAACTGTCTCCTGTATGCATATGGTCTAGTCCAGTCCCATGCAGGTTCCACAGCTGTTGGTTTAAAGTTTGTGAGTTCCCATGAGCTTGGTTCAGTTGTCTCTGTAGGTTTCCCCATCATGATCTTGACCCCCCCCCTTGCTCATATAATCCCACTTCCCTCTCTTCAACTGGACTCCCAGAGCTCGGCCTGGTGCTTTTGCTGCATAGTTTTCTGTGGTCTTGACCGATCACAGAAAGTTTATCCATTCACATTTTGGAGGACATCTGTAGTGTTTGCTGGGTTTGACTTTTACCAATAACACTGGGATGGGCATTTGCCTAGCAGATTTTTAGTGGACTTCAGCTTGAATTTCTCTGGGACAGATGCCCAAGAGTGCAGTTGTTGGATCGTATGGTACTTGCACGTTTAGTTTTCAAAGAACCTGCCAAATTGCTTTCCAGAATACCCTACCATTTACATTCCCACCAGCAATGTATGAGGGATCCAATTTCTAGACACTTTCATCAACATTTTGTGTTGTCACATTTTAGTAAAATTTTAGACATTCAGATAGGTGTGTGCTAATGTCTCGCTGTGGTTTTAATTTGCATTTCCCTGGTGGTTACTGATGTTGAACATCTTCTCATGGACTGATTTGACAACCATGTCTCCTCTTCGGTAAATGTCTATTTATGTCTTTAGCTCATTTTCTGGTTGGGTTGTTTGAGTTTTTAACTGCTGAGTTTTCAGAATTCTTTATACATTATAGATTCAAGTGCTTGGTTAGACATATGTTTTGCAAATATTTCTCCTAGCATTTAACTTTTTAAAAATCCTTTCAGTAGGGTCTTCCACAAGGCAAAAGCCTTAACTTTGATGAAGTACAATTAATTCTCCTTTTGTGAATCTTTTGAGTTAGAGTCTTAGAATGTAGCGCAAGCAGGCCTTGAACTCAAGATCCTCCTGTCTCTGCCTCTTGGTGGTAGAGATTACAGGCCTGTGCCCCAGCTCCCAGCTATGAATAAGATTTGATTATCAGGTAGTGGGCTGGCTTATATGGCCAGCTGTAGATTTCAAGTTGAATTTCCCTTCTTTCTATTTTTCAGATTTTTTTTTAAGTTTATCATGAATGTTAGAGTTTATCACATGCTTTTCTGCATTAATTGACACAATCGTATGTTTTTTTCTTCTTTATTATGTTAATATGGTGGATTAGATCAATTGTGTAGAAATAGTGTAGAATTCTTTGAACTGAGGAGTTTACCAATACAAACTATTGGACCTTGATACTTCCATTTTGAGTTTTCAATTTTAAACTCATTTTTCCTTTTTCTTTCTTTCTTTCTTTTAAAGCTAAGGGACAATTTTATTATAACTTAAAAGAAAACCCCAGGTCAGACAAGCTGCAAACCTCAACAACTTCCCAGAGGAGGAGAATGGGCAGGGAGGGGGCAGAGAGGGAGCCATGCTACTTTAGTTAAATGGGCATGGAGATCAGCCATATGGCTGCCATGAGTCCCATGGCAGAACAGGGGCGTTACTGAAAGACTAAAGCAGCCCAGTGTGTTAGGGAAAGCATACTTAGAACAGAGATAGAAAGAAAACGAATGAAAGTTATGCTTTGCTGAGTAATTCAGAAAAGCAGGCTGGTTTAGGAAGCAGTGTGGCTATGTGTCTCTATAAGAGACGGCAGTAGGGAATTCTGGGAAGGAAAAGTACAGTATCTCATTAAAGGGATAATTATTCCTCCTACTTCTCTAGCTTGGCTTATGGTGATCCTGCCTTCCTAGGAGTGATCTTGCCTTCCTGAAGGATGGTCCCTTGGCCAGATAATTGACCTCGCCAACTGGACTGTTAGGTTTCCATCAAGAGAGACTCTATTTTCTTGATCAGAAATGGTTTCCTTTAATGGGGCCTTTATTGCTACTCTAACACCACTCCCATGAAGAGGTAACTCTAAAATCATTAGGAAATAGGCTGAAAATGGAGGATAGAACCCATCTATACCATGAAAACTTACAGTTCCAGTTCCAAAACTGTCCACCAGAAGGGGTCAGTGTCTAGACTGGAAGAACTCAGTGTTCTTAATGGCTGTAGAGGTTTTTAAATCTGTTTCTTATTAGGTAGATTTTGGAGGTCTATGCTTTTTTTTTTTTTTTTAAAAAAAAGCTGGTTCATTTTATCCAAGTTATCACTGTACAGTTTCGCACAGCATTCTAGATGTCTACTGCTGTGTCCATACCACAGTCCATTAAGTACTATGGATTTAATACTTTGTGTAGTGAATCATTTTCATTCTATTTTCTCCAAAGTGTTTTTAGCGTTCCTTATGCATGCTCCCTGATTTTAGAATGAGTTTGTTAAATTCGATGAATAATTCCTGTGGAGATTTAGCTGGAATAACAGTGAGCTTATAGATTACTTTCAGGAGACCAGGTGGTTTTTCCTTCTTCATGCAACTTTTTCTCCTTTACAGAGACCACTGAAGCTTGCATGATGGGCAGCCAGGGCTAAAGAACACATATAACCCACCTCCCTGACCTACAGTCACGCTCACCACTACCCCGTTTGTGAAGGCCTGAACTCCAGGCTCCAGATGTTAAATATTTATTTTAAATCTCTAACAGGGTGTGGACACTTAGTCTATCGCTCACTGGTACTCCCAAGCAGAGACAATACCTCCTTCTCCTGATCAGAAAGAAACAGAAGGCGTAGCCAAGCATGTAGTCAAGCACTGTCAGGAGATGGTGGGGTGGTGCTTTTCTAGGTAGAGCTCAGCATGAGAGCAAGTCATGATGGGTGGGCTGAGTGGGAATTACCAGTAGGTGCAGAAACATGAGAGAATATTCTTATCTAACTTTCGTCTGTGGCTCCAGAGCAGCGGTTCACATCCTGTGGGTTGCGACCCCTTTGGCAAACCTCTATCTCGGAAAGTATTTACATTACAATTCATATTTTTCATTGTGAGCCTAGCTTTTAATGACTGAGCCATCTCTCCAGCCCTCTATTAGGATTCATAACAGTAGCAAGATCACAGCTACGAAGTAATAACAAGAATAATTTTATGCCTGGGGGTCACCACATGAGGAACTGTATTAAAGAGTCGCAGCATTAGGAAAGTTAAGAAACACTGTCGTGGGACCACACTGCCCAGCACCCATGTCTGTTCAGCGGTGCTACTCACACGGAAGCCAAATGGGCCTTGATGCCTGGCTCAGGGTGGAGCTGTCTGAATGACTCCATAGGCTCACTCAGGTGCAAACCATAGGTCTGCAAAGACATTCGGCACCATGGTGAAGCAGCTAATGTTAGTCCACAGTCCTCCACACTTTCCCCAAAGGAGACAACAGGGACTGGGTTAGGGTTTCTTTGCCTTCTCCAAATGCTGTGTAGGCAAGCTGCTCCGCCCCGACCTATGTTCCATTCAGCCCACAGGATGGGCACTGCCCGCACAAATCTGGATCCTCTTCCCCAAGGTTCTGGCCTCCAAAGCAGAGCTGCAGTCACTGCTCTGTGTTTCTTACCATCTCACCAAAGCAGCAATACATTACTCACATAGAAAACAGAACTGACCGTGGTAAACACCAGAGGCAGGTGCAAAGGCAATGTGGACTTTAACTTGACCCCTGAGCCATACCCACTTGTGGGTTCATGTTCTTTTTTTTTTTTTTTTTTTTTTTTTTTTTTTTTTTTTTTTTTTTTTTGGTTTTTCGAGACAGGGTTTCTCTGTGTAGCTTTGCGCCTTTCCTGGAGCTCACTTGGTAGCCCAGGCTGGCCTCGAACTCACAGAGATCCGCCTGGCTCTGCCTCCCGAGTGCTGGGATTAAAGGCGTGCGCCACCACCGCCCGGCAAACTAAGCTTAAAGCCGGGTGATGGTGGTGGCGGCGCACACTTTTAGGTTAGACCAGCTGTTTTTTTTTTTTTTTTTTTTTTGTTGTTGTTGGGGTTCATGTTCTTGACTCAAACTGCAGACCCTACCAATGTTCCAGGGTCACCTTAGGCATTCCAGTTTCTGGTGCACGTTCCTAATTCACAGTTCCTGCCACTGTCCCCTGATCCTTATTGTTTTAGAGACAAGATCTCACTATGTAGCCCTGGCAGACCTGGAACTCACTCTGTAGCCCAGGCTGGCCTCGAACTCACAGAGATCTGCCTGCCTCTGCCTCCCAAGTGCTGGGATTAAAGGCGTGTGCCACTAGGGTTAGCTCTGTTCCCTGCTCCTTAACCTCAAAACATTTTACACACTCAAGCCCCACACCCACCTGCCTTTCTCGTTAGATGCTATTTTACAGCTTTTCTCTTATTTCTAAAATAGTAAATGTTTGTTATAATGCTCAAATTTCAAAGTCCTGTATGACGTCATGGTCTAACTGACCCTGAGTGTTTCTGGTTTGTGTGTAGGGTGCAGTTTGATGCTGTGAACTTTGGAGTCACAGACGACTGAGTCATGTAGCCCCTCCCCTACTCCTTAGTGGTTTGATCCCTGCCTTCACCCCAACTTTCTCTGGCCCTCACTCAGTACCTGCCCCCACTAGGAGTTGTAATGAATCGATGTGGGGGAGTTAGAGGGAGGAGGGTGGGGGCCTCATTCGACATTGGAAGTGACAAGGGCTTCCAGCGCGCTGGGGTTCAGAACGGGAGCACGGGAGGGCAGAGCAGGTGCTGCCGTCAAGGCTCACTGTCCCCAGGCTGGTTTGCGTGAGCAGAGCATCTCGGCTCGGCTCCGCGCGTCATCAGGCGCGTGCGGAGGCGGTTAGCCGCGGGAGCGGCGGGCGGTGAGTCATGGTCCCCGCGCACCTCCGGAACTGGAGGCTGAGCCTCACAGCCCCCGCCGAGCTCCTTGCTCCTCCCGCTCCTAGGGGCGGGCGAGCGGCAGCGAGGCCGGGGCGGGGCGGCAGGGGGCGCTGCGGTGCAGCTGTTGGCACGCCACACCACGAAAGCTGGAGCTGCCTCTGGCTGGGAAGGGTGGAGCACCAGCCCAGGGGCGGGGCGAGTGGCGAGTGAATGTCAGGGCAGCCTTGATGTTTTGAAGAGAAAGGAAGTGTACTTGAGGATGATTCATCCATTGCGCTGAGTGATGGAGCTATGGACCCCCGCAGGAGAATGACCTTCTTGCTCGGCCCACGCTGTCTAAAGCTGGCAGCATTCTCTTCTCAGAAAGGGTCCCTGATAGAGCGATTTACCTCTTTACAAAATGCATCTGCCCAGCCAGCAACCTTCTTTCCTCTGATGAATGCCACTTGAGGGAAGTGGCCTAAGATTTGAGCTGACAGTAATGCAGGGCAGGAGAAAGAGCTCTACTTATTGGGGACCAAAGTTCCACTGTCGTCTTTTGTCTTGAGATCGCCTTGTGTGTGACCTTGGGCTTTTGCTCAGGATAGAACCCAGAGCCTTGTGCATGCTAGATAAGTGCTGTGCCACCGAGCAGCACCCCAGCCCCAAACTTAAGCTCATTATTCACTCATACAGGATGTGTTCACAGTGCAGAGAAGGGAGGAAGCCAAACGTGAGAACAATGACCCTGAGCAGAAAACAGCTTCTGCTTGCTGCAGGGTTATGCACCTAAGTGGTCTATAATGTTTACTGAGCACATAAATACAAGGGCTTCATGCTGCACACTGGACCGCATTTGTTTTGGTCGCTGATGCATTCTGGGGGATTGCAATAGTTACTGACACATAAGACGCATTCATTTGTCAAATGATAGAGAAACACCTTGAGTGTTTTGTGTTCTCAGAAGAGGGCATGGGACCCAGAAGAGTACAGGATGAAGGCATTAGCTGAGTAGATAGGGGCTAGATGGGGCGCAATACAGACAGAAAAGGGCCTTGGCAAAGCACAGAGTTCGCCATCTATCTGCACCTCCTCGTGCCTCAGTTCCCTCACTCAAGGAGAAAAGCATCGAGATAGCTCTGCAGTCTCTCAGATTCTTCTAGCTCTAAGACTGCTTTCAGAAATGACCCCAGGTATGTAGATTAGGCCCTGTCCAGGACTTTTCAGCTGTTCAGCCACGGAGGCTGAGGGTTTGACCTCTGACGCAGCCCATCTTCAGATTCCAAGCTTGGCTATTCTCGGCGCTCCTCCCCCTCCTCACTCTGTCTTCCCTCGAACTCCCACAGAAGAAATTATCCACGCCATGAATGTCTACACTTGTTTGTGTTTTGCCGTGAGTTTTCTTTGTATTAATTTGTTTCAAAATAAAGTCTTCGTTGTTTACAGATTTTTGTACTAACACAGTTTTGTTGTAGCAAAACAAGTCAGCACTTTTGTACTAAGAATAAAACAAAATCCAACCATAATTTCACCATCCAATGCAGTTCTTGGATTTTGGAATTGCCTTCATTAAAATCCGCACGCGCTGGCACTCCTCGGGATAGAGCTGGCACAGGCTGAGTCTTACATTCCTAACAAAAGCGTGCGCTGAGGACAGTGCTCTCTTACCCTCTCTCGGTTGTCATGCTGGTGGCAAGAGATTTTGGCTGAGACTTCCAAACTCTGATTCTTTAACCAGCTGAGACTCCGCACGCTAAGTCCTCGGGAAAGTTCAGAGGACTTTATCTGTTGCCCCTCGGCTTCCGCACCACTGTATGGAACACTCCCCCCCCCCCCCCCCCCCCCCCCCCCCCGCGAGGCCTTCAGTTGGGTTAGAGTTCCCGCAGAACCACTGTTGAACTCCTTGCTGTGAGGGAGAGCTAGGGAAGGGTGCTTAGGAACCTACTGCCCCATTTGTCAAAGGGGGAATCCCTAAAGCAAGCCCATAGCCGTGGCTGACTAAGATTTTCTCCGCTTATTTAAAGCTCCAGTGTAAATACAAGGATTCTCTTCTGTCTTTAGTCCTCGCTTTTCAGTGTGTGTCCAGTGACATAAATAACGAAGTCTTAGAAGGTGGTTTATACATCTCAGTTTGGGAGACACAGCCAGGGATGGTGCACTCCAGGGGCAGAAGCAGGAGAATTGCCACAAGTTCCAGGTCAACTAAGGCTGCATAGCCAGACGCTGTCTCAAAACAAACAAACAAAAGGGATTATGAGTTAAAGTGTAGATGCTGTTGTTTTTATAAAATTGTTTGAGATGGGGTCTTCCTTGTAGCCCAACTGGCCTTGAACTTGCAGTCCTCCTGCCTCAGCCTCCAGAGTGCTAGGACTGCAGCCATACACTACGACACCTGGCCACACTGTGTTCTATAAGGTCTGGAGCAGAACATAAAAACTTTCTTTTATGTTTTTATTTGGGGTGGTGTTTGTTGATTTTTTTTCAATAGTGTCTCATATTTCAGGCTGGGCTGGAACACACTGCAAGCCTCCTGCCTCAGCCTCCTAAGTGCTAGGATTCCAGGCATGAGTCACCATGCCTAACTTATTGTGAGACAGGGTCTGGCTAAGTTGCCCGGGCTGCTAATCCCTCCTGAGATCCAAGGATTCTTCTGCCAGAGTCTCCTGTAGGTACACAGCTACCATTCATAGATACACTTCAGATTTCCTAACAAGCATTCAAGCTGTGGCGGTGATGCTGCTGGTCCCCAGACCACACTGTGAAGAGCAAAGCTCTGTATTACGGTGTGTCCAACCTACAGCCTAGGAGCTACATGCAGCTAAGGATAACCATGCATGTGGCCCAACTCCAAGTCGTAAAGCTACTTAAAACATTTGGAGGTTTTTGTGATTTTTGTTTTTACATAGTTCTTAAGCTTGAAGTTTGTAAACGACAACATCATACCCCAGTATCAAAAAGTTGGACATGCCTTTTAGATTCCTTTTGCCCCTGTCTTCCCTGGAGGTGAAGGAACAGGGAGAGACCAGGGCACGCTATAAAAGTTAGAGTGTTTAAACACACACACACACACACACACACACACACACACACACACACACGCACGCACGCACGCACGCACGCACACATACACACATCGTTGAGGTCTATGTCCTGGGTGTTTGATGTGTGCTTGCTAAGTGAATATAGAAAGTTGAGCAGTGAGCAGACTTAAAATGACACTCCTTCCTCTCCAATGACTTGTTCCTTTCAGTGGCAATATTGTCAGCTTCCTGGTCACCAAATGGAATCAGGTTGACAGCTGTCCTGGCTCTGCCTTTCCTTTTTCAGTGTTTCTGTTCCTACACACATCTCGCCTATCCCCTGCCTTTTTGTTTCTGGTCCCTTTCCTGTTGAATTTAAAATCACTGGCTGTATGAGCGTACAAGGAAAATGGATGGGCAGAGAAAGAGAGCTTTTCCCTGGGGCCAGGTGGGGCTTAAACCTCCCTTACTATGCGTCTATACCGGTCTATGAGGCTGGCATTATTGTTCCCTAGGTAACTGAAACGCCGAGAAATTGAGTTACCTGCACAAGGTCTCATAGCAAGAAAGTGATGAGCTGAGATTTGCATTGAAGCATCTCTCACTCCAAAGCCTCCCCTTTCAGTGTAGCATCCCTTCATCTTACTCATGTTGAGTACAGGTAGGTGAGGAGTCTAGGGTCAGTCAGCCAAGGGGTCAGACATAGATGAGACTGGAATGTCCTTTCAGACATCTAAACTAAATTTTCATTGGGTCATCCTTCTATTCAGAAGTTCTGGAGACACCCTCTTACCTGTAGACTAGAGTGGACACTTCTGGCTCTGATAGTTAAGCTCCTCCATGGTCCTTGGATTCAGCTCAGCTCTTCTTCCCAGCCTGACTTTTCTCCTCCCAGAATCCTCTTCTTCCCTCCCTTCCACCATGCTTTAGAGTTTCCTTGTCATAGTGCCCTAGCTCTCTGGTTTTAGGGGAGTGGGGTGGGGCAGAAAAGGACCCACTCTATGGCTCAGGCTTGCCTTGAACTCGATGTCTATGATGACTAGCATTGATTATCAACTTGACAAGATCTAGAATCAGACGTTTATTCCACCACACTTAACATCTCCAGTTCCTAGAAACATCTGAGTTGTGCCTCCCCCCAACTTTTTCTGTTTATCTAACAATTGGTCCTAAATGTTGCCTCAGATCACCTCAACTCCATGATCTGATCCGTGACACCTCACACCCAACTGCCTTTTGCATTTCAGCCTGATGTCAGTACCCCAGGCGCCTGCTTGGCCCGACAGCAAAGGCAAATATGGCTGCCTGGTTCACTGCTCACATGTTTCTTTCCCTGCTTTTCAGATCATGTCTTCAAAAGCAAGGTCTAGGCTCCTGAGAGGGGGCAGGACTGTCTTATTCTTCTCTTTATCCTTCACCATACAAACATTTCATTTTATCCATCCCTCACCCTGTCACGGTTTTTCTTTTTTCTTCTTTTTTAACATTTAGTTAGTTAATTTTTAAAGTATTTTTTATTCATTTTACATACCAACCACAGATCCCCCTCTCATCCCTCCTCTTTCCCCCTCTCCTCCCCTGCGAACCCCTCCTTCCCTCCTCCAACAGGGTAAGTTCTCCCATGCAGGGACAGCTAAGCCTGGTACATTCAGTTAAGGCAGGACCAAGCCCCTCCCTGCTTTATCAGGGGTGAGTAAGGTGTCCAACCATAGGTAATGGGATCCAGAAAGCCAGCTCATGCACCAAGGATAGATCCTGATCCCACTGCCAGGGGCCCCTCAAACAGACCCAGCCACACCACTGTCTCCCGTATGCAAAGGATCTAGTCCAGTTCCATGCAGGTTCCACAGCTGTCAGTCTAAAGTTCGTGAGTTCCCACGAGCTTGGTTCAATTGTCTCTGTAACTTTCCCCATCATGATCTTGACTCCCCTTGCTCACAGAATCCCTCTTCCCTCTCTTCAACTGGACTTCAGGAGCTCAGCCTGGTGCTTGGCTGTGGATCTCTGCATCTGCTTCCATCAGTTACTGGATGAAGGCTCTATGACGACAGTTAGGGTATTCACCAATCTGATTACCAGGGTAGGCCAGTTCAGGCACCCTCACCACTATTGCTAGTAGTCTAAACTGGGGACATACTTGTGGATTCCTGGGAACTTCCCTAGCTCCCAGTTTCTCCCCTATCCCCATATGGTCTCCCTCTATCAAGATATCTCTTTCATTGCTCTCTCACTCCATCCCTTCCCCAGCTCAATCATCCCATTCCCTCATATTCTCATCCCCCATCCCCTCCCCTCTATTGCCTCTGCTCCCATCCCCAATTTACTCATGGAGATCTCCTCTGTTTCCCCTTCCCAAGGTCATCTGTACATCCCTCTTAGGATCCTCCTTGTTTCCAAGCTTCTCTGGAGCTGTGGGTTGTAGTCTAATTATCCTTTGATTTACATCTAACATCCATTTATGAGTGACTACATACCATATTTGTCTTTCTGAGTCTGGGTTACCTCACTCAGGATGATTTTTTTCTAGTTCCATCTATTTGTTTGCAAATTTCATGATGTCATTGTTTTTTACAGCTGAGTGATACTCCATTGTGTAAATGTACCACATTTTCTTAATCCATTCTTCGGTTGAGGGGTATCTAGGTTGTTTCCAGGTTCTACCTATTACAAATAATGCTGCTATGAACATAATTCAGCAAATGTCCTTGTGGTATGCTTGCACATCCCTTGAGTATATGCCCAAGAGTGGTATCATTGGGTCTTGAAGTAGATTGATTCCCAATTTTCTGAGAAACCGCCATACTGATTTCCAGAGTGGCTGTGCAAGTTTACATTCCCACCAACAGTGTAGGAGTGCTCCCCTTGCTCCACATCCTCTCCAGCATAAGCTGTCATCAGTGTTTTTGATCGTAGCCATCCTGACAGGTGTAAGATAGTATCTCAGAGTCTTTTTGATTTGCATTTCCCTGATGACTAAGGATGTTGAGCAATTCCTTAAATGTCTTTCGGCCATTTGCGATTCTTCTGTTGAGAATTCTCTGTTTAGATCTGTAGCCTGTTTTTCATTTGAATTGTTTGGTATTTTGATGTCCAGTTTCTTGAGTTCTTTATATATGGAGATCAGTCCTCTGTCAGATGTGGGGTTGGTGAAGCTCTTTTCCTATTCTGTAGGCTGTTGTTTTATCTTATCTACTGTGTCCTTTATCTCACAGAAGCTTCTCAGTTTCAGGAGGTCCCATTTAGTAGTTGTTTCTGTCAGTGTCTTGGCTTATTTTAAATTGCCTTTATTATGTTTAGATATATTCCTTGTATTCCTGATCTCTCCAGGACCTTTATCATGAAGGATGAATGTTGTCAAAGGCTTTTTCAGCATCTAATGAGATGATCATCTAGTTGTTTTTTTTTTTTTAATTTCAGGTGTTATATTTAGGAAGTGGCTGTACCAATTCGTTCAAGACTACTTCCTACTTTCTCTTCTATCAGGGTTCAGTGTAACTGGATTTATGTTGAGGTCTTTGATCCACTTGGACTTGAGTTTTGTGCACTGTGATAGATATGGATCTATTTGCAGTTTTCTGCATGTTGATATCCAGTTATGCCAGCACCATTTGTTGAAGATGCTTTCTTTTATCCACTGTACAGTTTTGGCTTCTTTGTCAAAAATTATATGTCCATAGGTGTGTAGATTAATGTCAGGATCTTCAACTGGATTCCATTGGTCCACATGTTGGTTTTTATGCCAATACCAAGCTTTTTTTTTTTTTATTACTGTAGCTCTATAGTAGAGCTTGAAGTCAGGGATGGTGATGCCTCTAGAAGTTGCCTTATTGTAAAGGATTGTTTTAGATATCCTAGATTTTCTGTTTTTCCATATGAAGTTGAGTATTGTTCTTTCCAGGTTTGTGAAGAATTGTGTTGGTATTTTGATGGGGATTGCACTGAATATGTAGATTGCTTTTGGCAAGATTGCCATTTTCATTATGTTAATCCTGCCTATCCATGAGCATGGGAGATCTTTCCATTTTCTGACATCTTCAATTTCTTTCTTTAAGGACTTAAAGTTCTTGTCATACAGGTCCTTTGCTTGCTTAGTTAGAGTTACCCCAAGGTATTTTATGTTATTTGTGGTTATTTTAAAGGATGATGTTTTTCTGATTTCTTTCTCAACCCATTTATCATTTGTATATAGGAGGGCTACTGATTTTTTTTTTAGTTAATCTTGTATCCTGCCACATGACTGAAGGTGTCTATCAGTTGTAGGAATTCCTGGTAGAATTTTTGGGGTCACTTCTGTAGATTATCATATCATCTGCAAATAGCGAAAGTTTGACTTCTTCCTTTACAATTTGTATCCCCTTGATCTCCTTTTGTTGTCTTATTGTTCTAGGTAGAACTTCGAGTACTATATTGAATAGATATGAGGAGAGTGGACAGCTGCTGTGGGATGTTAATGTATGTCCTGTGGGAGCCCTTCTTGGGTTCCTTGTGGCGTTACCCAGCAGGTTTGCATAGAGGATGATTAGGACCATGGGCCTGAGTGCAGGTGTCTGAGATGGTCTGCACTTGGCTGTACTGGGGGATGGTCTGTATGTCAAGTTGCTCTGATTGGTCAATAAATAAAACCTGATTGGTCGTGGCTAGGCAGGAAGTATAGGCGGGACTAACAGAGGAGAAATAAAAGAACAGGAAGGCAGAAGGAGACACTGCCAGCCACTGCCAGGATAAGCAGCATGTGAAGATGCTGGTAAGCCACGAGCCATGTGGCAAGGTATAGATTTGTAGAAATGCGTTACTTTAAGATATAAGAACAGTTAACAAGAAGCCTGCCACGGCCATACAGTTTGTAAGCAATATAAGTCTCTGTGTTTACTTGGTTGGGTCTGAGCGGCTGTGGGACTGGCAGGTGACAGAGATTTGTCCTGACTGTGGGCAAGGCAGGAAAACTCTAACTACAGACAGCCTTGTCTTGTTCCTGATTTTAGTGGAATCACTTTGAGTTTCTCTCCATTTAATTTGATGTTGGCTGTTGGCTTATTTTAAATTGCCTTTATTATGTTTAGGTATATTCCTTGTTTTTTTTTTTTTTTTTTTTTTGGTTTTTCGAGACAGGGTTTCTCTGTGTAGCTTTGCACCTTTTCCTGAAACTCACTTGGTAGCCCAGGCTGGCCTCGAACTCACAGAGATCCGCCTGCCTCTGCCTCCCGAGTGCTGGGATTAAAGGCGTGCGCCACCACCGCCCGGCTAGGTATATTCCTTGTATTCCTGATCTCTCCAGGACCTTTGTCATGAAGGAGTGTTGAATGCTGTCAAAGGCTTTTTCAGCATCCAATGAGATGATTTCATATAGTTTTTTTTTTTTATTTCAGTTTGTTTATATGATGAATTATATTGACAGATTTTCATATGTTGAACTATCCCTGCATCTCTGGGATGAAGCCTACTTGGTCATGATAGATGATTGTGTGTGTGTGTGTGTGTGTGTGTGTTCTTGGATTCGGTTTGCCAGTATTTTTGCATCAATGTTCATGAGGGATATTGGTCTGTAATTCTTTTTCTTTGTTGCATCTTTGTGTGGTTTGGGTATCAGGGTGACTGTAGCCTCATAAAAACAGTTTGACAATGTTCCTTTTGTTTCTATTGTGTGGAACAATTTGAGGAATATTGGTATTAGCTCTTCTTTGAATATCTGGTAGAATTCTGCACTGAAACCATCTGGTCCTGGGCTTTTTTTTGCGGGGGGGGGGGGGGGGGGGGAGACTTTTAATGACTGCTTCTATTTCCATAGGAGTTGTAGGTCTATTTAAATTGTTTTCCTGGTCTTGATTTAATTTGAATATATGGTACCTATCCAGAAAATTGTCCATTTCTTTTAGATTTTCCAGTTTCATGGAGTACAGGTTTTTGAAGTATGACCTGATGATTCTCTGGATTTCCTCATTGTCAGTTGTTATGTCTCCCTTTTCGTTTCTGATTTTGTTCATTTGGATTCTCTCTCTCTCTCTCTCTCTCTCTCTCTCTCTCTCTCTCTCTCTCTCTCTCTCTGCCTTTTAGTTAGCTTGGATAAGGGTTTATCTATCTTGTTGATTCACTGATTCTTTGTATTGTTCTCTTTGTTTCTATTTTATTGATTTCAGCTCTGAGTTTGATTATTTCCTGGTGTCTATTCTTCCTGGGAGACTTTGCTTCTTTTTCTTCTATAGCTTTCAGGTGTGCTGTTAAGTTACTAATGTGAGATTTCTCCAACTTCTTTATGTGGGCATTTAGTGCTATGAACTTTCCTCTTAGCACTGCTTTCATAGTGTCCCATAACTTTGGGTATGTGGTATATTGATTTTCATTGAATTCTAGGAAATCTTTAATTTCTTTATTTCTTTCTTGACCCAGTGGTGATTCAGGTGAGCATTGTTCAGTTTCCATGAGTTTGTAGGCTTTCTGTAATTAGTGTTTTTGTTGAATTCTAACTTTAAGGCATGAGTCCGATAAAATACAGGAGATTATTCCATTTTTTTTTGTATCTCGAGATTTGTTTTGTGACTGAGTATGTGGTAGATTTTAGAGAAGGTTCCATGAGATGCTGAGAAGAAGATATATTCTTTTTTGTTAGGGTGGAATGTTCTGTAGATGTCTTTTAAGTCTATTTGAGTCATAACATCTGTTGGATCCCTTATATCTCTGTTAAGTTTCTGTCTGACAGACCTGTCCATTGGTAAGAGTGGGAAGTTCAAGTCTCCCAATACTAGTGTGTGGGTTCTGGTGTGTGGTTTAAACTTGAGTAATGTTTCTTTTACATATGTGGGTGCCCTTGTATTTGGGGCATAAATGTTAGAAATTGAGACTTTCTTTTGATGAATTTTTCCTGTGATGAATATGTAATGTCCTTCTTGATCTGTTTTGATTAATTTTAGTTTGAAATATATTTTGTTAGCTCTTAGGATAGATATACCAGCTTGCTTCTTAAGTATATTTGACTGGAAAGACTTTTCTCAGCTCTTTACTCTGAGGTAGTGTCTGTCTTTGAAGTTGAGGTGTGTTTCTTGTATGCAGCAGAAGGATGGATTCTATTTTTGTATCCATTCTGTTAGCCTGTGTCTTTTTATAGGCAAATTGAGTCCACTGATAATAAGGGATATTAATGACCCGTGATTGTTAATTCCTCTTATTTTTTGTGATAAGTGTTGTGTTTTCCCCTTCTTTTGGGTTTGTTGGTGTGGGATTATCTATTGTCTGTGTTTTCATGGGTGCATCTAACTTCCTTGGATTGGCTTTTTCCTTCTAGTGCTTTCTGTAGGGCTGGATTTGTGGATAGGTATTGTTTACATCTGGAATTATCATGGAATATTTTGTTTACTCCATCTATGGCAATTGAGAGTTTTGCTGGGTATAATAGTCTCCTTCTTCTATTCCTATTATTCTTGGGTTTAGTTTTTTCATGGTATCCCAGATTTCCTAGACATTTTGTGTTATGACTTTTTTGGCTTCAATGTTTTCTTTGACTGACAAATCTATTTCCTCTATTGTACCCTCCATGCCAGAGATTCTCTCTTCCATCTCTTGTATTCTGTTGGTTATGCTTGCATCTGTATTTCATGTTCATTTACTCAGATTTTCTATTTCCAGCATTCCCTCAGTTTGTGTCTTCTTTGTTTCTGTTTTAATTTTCAGGCCTTGAACTGTTTCCTTCACCTGTTTAATTGTTTTTTCTTGGTTTTCTTGGCCTTCTTTAAGGGATTTATTGATTTCTTCCTATTTTTGTTTGTCTTTTCCTCAATTTCTTTAAAGGAATTTTTCATTTCCTCTTTAAAGGCCTCTATCATCTTTTTTTTTTTTTTTTGGTTTTTTTCGAGACAGGGTTTCTCTGTGTAGCTTTGCACCTTTCCTGGAACTCACTCGGTAGTCCAGGCTGGCCTCGAACTCACAATGATCCACCTGGCTCTGCCTCCCGAGTGCTGGGATTAAAGGCATGCGCCACCAACGCCCGGCTTCTATCATCTTCTTAAAGTCATTTTTAAGGTCATTTTCTTATGCTTCTTCTACACTGGGGTGCTCAGGTCTTGCTGTTGTAGAACCACTAGTTTCTGTTGGTGCCATATTGCTCTTCATGTTGTTGAATGTATTCTTGCACTGGCATCTACCCATCTCTTCCTCCAATTGCTGCAAATGGTGTCTGTGTCTCAGGGAGCCACTCTTGGTCCAGTTGGAGCTCTTGGTCCAATCAGAGCTGGCAGAATCTGTGTCTCAGGGAGCGGCTATGGTCTCGGAGGATGGGTGGGTTTGGTGAGTGGATTGGAGCTTGTAGGTCATAGGGTCTGGTGGGATGGTGATGGTCAGGCCTGCCTGCAGGAGTCCTGCCTGCTGGCCTGCCACTGGTAGTTAGTTTTTCTTTAAGCAGTCTCTCGAATAGCCTAGGTTACTATGTTGAACTCTGATTCTCCTGCTTCTACCTCTGGGATCACAGGTGTACACCACCATGCCCAGCCTTCATTTATTTTTGGAAATCCAAAGGTCCTCTCCCTGCCAGGCATGGTGCTGAGGGGGAAGGCAAAGAGCTCTAGAAGATTCAGATCAACAGGGCTGTTCAATAACATGAGGCTGGCGAATTGATTTTGGGCCCAGGCCAGTAGAAATATTTGTGGGAATGGTTGGCAAATAGGTGGGGCCCACCCATTCCTAGAGCAGATAAGGAGGGAAGTCGTGTGGTGCAGAGGCTAACTTTAGGAGTCCTGGAGAGAAGCGAGAGAAGGAGAAAGAGCATTGTCTGCATTTTCCAAATGAGCACATAGAAGGGGAAGTGGTGATTATGTTGCTGTTGAAAACAGCATTTCCACTTGCTTGTTACCTGAAACAATAGGAGCTGGGAGTGTAGCTCCGAGAGGCGGTGATGTCATGGGAATAGCATGAAACTAAGCTCCTTGCGGACCATGACTCTTTGACCTGGGGTTTTCTCCCAGCTCTGCATCCCTCTTGCTCACTGTCAACCGTCGCTTCGCTAATTCCCCGGCCTGGACTCGGTGTCATCCACTCTGAGGTGGTCGGGTAGGGAGCAGGGTGGTGTGTGAACAGCTTGAACTGTCTGCTTCTTCCAAGCCCTGGGCATTTTTGACACGTGACAGAAACACAAGCACAGATCAGGGACGTTCTCCTGGAAGGCAAGGTACAGTCAAGGTGGCTGGAGAGGTAGCAGGGTCTGGAGGCCAGGGCCTGATCCAGGGTAGGCCTGGTGGTTTGGTGACCATGAAGCCGACACGTTCTGACAGGAAATGACTGAAAAGGTTCTGATAGGAACCGGCAGGCTGAAGGCGATGGGGAGGCAAGGAAAATGGAGATTTCGTTTGCCTCTGGAGGGCCAACTGAAAGCAGTCTAGAGTCCCGGGTTTCGCTCTGCCTGCACACTAATAAGTGGCTTCAAGCATGTCCTTGATTCCTTTGGGGTCTCAGTTGCCAAGCGTACCCAGTGAAGCATCGGGGCTCAACCGCCTCCTCAATCCAAGTTGTAGACAACTGCAACAAGTCAGGGAACTAACTCTTCAGAATCCAAATTACCTGTTAGCTTGCAGGAAATTTCTGGACTCCTTTTGCTTTGTCCTGGGTTTTGGATTTTGGTTTGGGTTCGTTTTGGTTTTCAGGCGAGATTATCTATGGTGCCAAGGCGCTCAAAGTTCGCAATCTTACATGGGAAGCCTAGGGCCATGGGAGAGGTTGTGATGACAGTGGCTGGCGGAGGGCAGTGGCGGGGAAGCCACAAGAGACACCATCAGCAGAAGCCTTGGGGACTTTCAGAGGCTACACCTAAGAGTGGGCAAGTCCCTGCAAAAGGACTTTGTTTCCAGACCCAGCAAGACTTGGCCTTTGCAATGTTGTAAGAGAGACCTTTAAAGACCCCAGGTCCCCAAACAATACAGATAGTGTCGCAACATGCCTGCAAACCCAGGGCCTCGTGCATGCCAGGCAAGAACTGATGAGCCACAGCATGAGCCCTGAATTGAAGGAGTCCTTTTTGCACCTAAGAACTTCGCTGTAATTCTACCGGTGACAGTTCCAGGTGCTGCTAATGGCACCGCACTTTACTGCCCTGGGGATGCCTTTGCCTGCTCCCGCACTCGTCAGCTGTGTGATCTGGGCACCTTCCTTGGCCCCTCTGCGCCTGGCTCCTCATCTGTAAAGTACGGGTTGCTGCGAGGATGAAATGAGTTGATGAGCAGAAATGATGTGCTTCGTTCCACACGTTGGTGGCCAGAGGCAGGCTTGGATAAATGAACTCCAGGCCCTGACCCAGAAAAGCCCTTTTGCAGATGACAGTAGTAAGAGCTGATGCCTGATGAAGGTCCCCGGCCACCTACATGTGGAACGAAGCACATCATTTCTGCTCATCAACTCATTTCATCCTCGCAGCAACCCATACTTTACAGATGAGGAGCCAGGCGCAGAGGGGCCAAGGAAGGTGCCCAGATCACACAGCTGACGAGTGCGGGAGCAGGCAAAGGCATCCCCAGGGCAGTAAAGTGCGGTGCCATTAACAGTACCTGTAACTGTCACCAGTAGAATTACAGCTATTTTCAGACCACATTATGGCTGTTGCAGGTATCTCAAAAATCATTTATACTCATCACCGTGCACTTGGAAATTATGGTAGTCATTAGATCCATTGCTAGATCTTGTTATATTGAATATATTAATCAAGCAGCACGCATGACTACATTGTAAATTGCGCTTCAGGAGCCGGTCATCAATTCCCTTTCTGATCCTAGGTAATTTACTTACTGCATTGAAAGGCATTTTTCCCAAGAAAAGGTCGATAAGCAGTACCAGATTGCCAAGGCTGTGTATGGCATGACCCGGCAGGCTCTGCTGCTGCATAACTGGGTGCTGGAGGCCCCTCACCTGTGCTCTCGCTTTCCCCAAACCCGTAATGATGACCACCAGGGGACCAGTAATGATGACCACCAGGGGACCAGTAATGATGACCACCAGGGAACCTGGGCAGGCTGGAGTTACTAGCAAACCCAGGACCAAGCTGGGATAGACATCTAGAGTTCAAGTCTGTGTCCATCATGGCTCTGCCTTCTCTGCAAGTTGACTGTCTGTCCTCCAGTGCAGTTCCCTCAAACACAAATGACCTACTTAAGAAAAGGGACACCGGATGGGCAATAGATGACACCACCTTCGTAGCTCAGTGCGTCTCCATGGCTGGCATTTGGAGCAAGGGTCTCTCCAGGTAGGAGGGGAATACCCAAGAACAGGCCACCAGGAGTGTGTAGCCCAATGGCTACCAGCCCGCCAAAAGCTTGAGTCCACATCTCAGCTTCATCGACGCCTGCTTGTGCACACTTAGAGCCAAGTTAGTGGGTTATGCTTTGGTTTCCTCGGATTTTCGATGAGGTTGAGAATGCTCCCGGCTGTGAAGGGCCTGGGAGATGATCATAGGCCTTCTGCTGTGCCCAATGCTCTAGTATGAGCTGTCGCCATTGTTTCCTCCCAGGCACTAATGCATGGAGGAAGCCTGAGGCATCTGGAAGATCTTTGGGAGGTACTGGCCCTTCCTCCTAGCCGTTAGCTGGACTTCTGTGCTCTGATTGCCTGGTGCAATCAACAACAGACATCCTTAGCTTCCTGCTTCACGCCTCTGCCTGCAAGTCAGTCACCTAGGGAGCTGTTCATTTGTTTTGTCTCTACTGTCTTCTCTTCAGTCCAGGCTGGTCTTGAACTCTTGATCCTCCTTCCTCAGTCTCCTGGGTGCTGGGATTACAAACATGAACCATCACATTTGCTTGCCTAAGAAGCTTTTAAAATGACAGTGCCTGGGCCTTGCCTCTGAAAAATGGAATTGGACTTGGAGTAGGGACTGAGAAGAAATACTTTTTCCAAGACTCTTTAGAAGAGTCTCCTGTGGAGATAACTGAGAACCTCGGCCTCAAAAGGAAACAGGCTGGTGTGCCACTTTAGGGGATGAGGAGGGGAGAAGGGAGGGGAGACTTGGAGCCCATGGCCTGCTTCTGCAGACCGAATGAGAAGGAGCAAAGGCATGGATGTGGAGGGAGTCTATGTGTGTGCTTCAGGGAGGAGGAGGGGAAGCTAGAGCCCACAATAAGAGCTGGAGGAAGCCCACGAGGGTGGGAGCTTGACTCCACGCCCTGCCAGCCTAGTGACCTCACTGATTTTCTGGAAGAAGGAAATGGAAAATATGGAGCTAAGAAACAGATGACAATGTGTTTGTAGCCTCCTACACCCGGAATGGCAGGTATGAGGAATGTAAACACCTAGTGGATGAAGAACATACAGCCCTGTCAGTTCCAACCCCTTACACACGAAAACCCCCGCCTGCCTGCCCCCTCATACCCTCAGTCAGATGGCACCCTTACCCCCGCTGAGCAGAAAGCCCCTGTGTGCTAGCAGATATAAGGTGACCGAAGCAGAGCACGCTGAGGCAAATGCCAGGCACCCAAGGGTGTCTGCTGCCTTTTGCTCCAGCAGAAGAACGCATCAACCTGAAAACTGGTCCGAGTGATGGTTAACTTTCAGTGTAATCAGAAAGAAAATTGGCCAAGAGAGGAGAGTGGCTTGAATACAATGACAGCGAGTAATGACGGAACCGAGAATCAGGGCTTCCGGTCAAGTGATCTTTATTCTTCCCCCCTTTCCTGGCCCCCCGACTTTCAGCTTGGGCCCCTAATCTGCCTCTGCTGGGAAGAGTAGCCAGCTTCCTGCTACAGCCCCGTGCCTCTCCCTGGTCCTGTGAGGGAGCCTCAAGTCAGCCTCCAGCTCAGTGTGGATCAGGAGCCTAGGCACAGGGCACTTCAGGTTTTCCCACCTGTGTGGCCTCCGCTATCGTTTGCTTTGGGGCATCTTTTGCCCAGGTGAGAGTTGCCTGGCTCCCCACCCCCACGGGGAGACTATGACTTTAAGGGAGGACGAGTCAGAGCCATGGGGATCAGTTTCAAGCAGCCCTTGGAAGGCAAATCTGGATTGAGTTTAGGAAGAAAAAAGAAGGGGTTAGCTTTGGTCCAGCCTCTTTTCCCTTCTTGCAAGCTTGCCCCTCCTCCAGCCTACGCCTGGAAATTCACTTCCCTTGGCCTGGAGGTTAAGAGCCCAGCAGCCTTGTCCTCTCACCTGGCCCCCTACCCCCACCCTCCAGCTCCAGAGCACACCATCTGGAGGAATGCCGAGCTAGTGGCTGCGATGAGTAGGTATGTGCCTGAAATTTCAGCTTTCACTTTGTCAAAGATGTCTGGGAAGAGGAGGTGGGAAGGGTTCCAGGGCCTCCAAGACCCTTGGCAGTAGGTGGGAGGAAGATGGGTGGACTTTGGTGACTCCACCAGGGTCTCTGTGTTCAGGCATCCTTAGGCTCATAGAAAAGCCTAGTCCTGGCCCATTTCCACCTTGAGTTGCTTACCAAACCCCTAATGCGTGGGAGCTTGGTGGTGGAGAAAGCTGAGCTCTGCAGCAAGAACACTCAGAAGAGGGACTCGGTTTTTGTTACTATTGCATAGAAAGACTCACTGTATAACCCAGGCTGGTCTGGAACTCACCCTCCTCCTGCCCCCCATCCCCCACCCCCACCCCCCCCACCCCCCACCCCCCCGAGTGCTGGCATCACAGGCCTGGGCCACCATGCCCTGCAGAGGGATTTGTTTCTAGACAGGGTGCTGAAGCCCCTGGAAGGCTCACTCCGCTCTCTAGGTTGAAGTCATGAAGCTCGGCATCTTTCCCTAGCCCAGTGCAGCCCTGGGCAGAGGGCATGACGAGCAGGCCTTTAGTGTTCATTTGTTGTTCTCTGGTCCTAGTGTGAGCTGGTGGCTTTAAGAGTTCAGCCTTCAATCTCAAGGCTCTTTGGTTGGGGTTAGACATCTGCTGTGCTTTGGCCAGGGCTTTTCGGGGGGTGGGGGAGTGGGTTCCTACCAGAGAGAGAGAGAGAGAGAGAGAGAGAGAGAGAGAGAGAGAGAGAGAGAGAGAGAAAGAAAGAGAGGGGAAGAGAGAGAGAGGCATGCATACCCAGACACTACCCTTCTATGTCACAACAAAATTCTCCACAGCCAAAGGACCACTCAAGAGTCAGTACTGACAAATGCACCCCTTCTTTTAGCATTCTAGGTGGCTGTGATCGCAGCCAGCATGCCTCTGTCCAAGTTACAACTCACTCCAGTCACCAAGAGTCAAGCTGTCAGATGTTCTTGGCGGAACAAGCAATGCTTGGACCATATATGATTCTGATGGTCTGACCAGGGGTCTCGCTTTACCCCTAGTGACCAGAGACAGTGGGTCGGCCCCTTCTGTATGAGAGGAGTCAGGAGGAGCTTGTTGATCTCGGCAGGTTCTCTGACCTTGGGGTCCTGTGTGGCCAGGTACTGTTCAGGGACTAGGCCCAAGTCTCTTTCAGGAAGACGGCTGTTGTATGAGATGTACCCATTCTAGTGCCAACAGCATCAGCATCTACTATGTCCCTATCAGGGCATCTTGGGACACTGGAAGCCAGTTCTTCTTTTCTCACACAGGCTGGGTAAGCAGGGAAAGGCAGAGAAGGGATGTGGAGAAACAGCCCAAGTAGAAGAATCAGCTGCCATATTGGGAAGCTAGTGTGCCCCCAGACACACACCAACAATGGGCACCAACAGGCATCTAGCAGGCATCCCATTGCTGAATAACTACACAAATAAGTGCATAATGTGTCCTGGGATACGGGGGGATGGGCACACCAGCACTTAAGAAGTCCCGGGGTCCCCTTGAATCTCTGTCACCAGCCCAGTTTGTCTTCTCTGTCTCTTCCTTTGCGCACCCCTCTTGTAGCTAAAAGCACTAAAGCCCCTTTCTGTGACATACAAACCTACGTCCTTAGAAACTAAGAGCCTTGCCTGCGGTCAGGTATGCAAGTTGAACTCAAACCCCAGAAGACGTCCCATGGACCCTGACCTACCATGGGTGCAACTCAAGCAGTCTGGACCCCATTCGCCTTATCCAAGAGCCACCTGGGTGTCCTGAACAGACAGCTGGTTGGGGCTGGCTGGGTCTCCCCCTGCCTCCCTGGTGGGGTTATTAGCCCCCTAGGAGTGTGGCTGCCACCACTCGTGTCCCTCTCGAGGACATTGCTGCTCACCTAAGAGGTTATTTCTGAGCCTGGAAAGGAGTCGACAACTGCATGTTCTTTCCCAAGGCTATGACAGCGCTGCATTTGATTATCCTTGCATACCTTTCATCCCGCTGCGGCTGCTCCTGCCTCCTGGTGATGGGATGTCACCAAGATGAACCCTCTAGTTCCTTCGGGGAAGCCTGTGTTCTGCCCACTCGCTAGTGACCTTGGAATTCATCAATCCTTTGCAGAAAGATAGAAGCAGAGAAAGTGAGGGTTCACATCAGGAAGGCTGGAAGTCTGCCTGTGTCCTGAGATCAATAGAGAATCTGAGAGACTTGGTAGTAGTTCGGTTAGGATTGTTCTGTCTTGTGAGGGTGTGTGTGTGTCTGTGTGTATCTGTATGTGTGTCTGTATGTGTGTGGGAGGGGTAGTACTTTATTTCATTGCCTGTTTGTACCCAACTCTGTTTGTTTGAGGGAAGCTAAAGGTTTTCATATACTATTATTTTTTAATGTGGAAAAATGCCATCCCTTCAATGTAAAGCTGAGTAATTCCAGTAAAAGGATCCAAGTGAAGGAGGCTTCTGCCCAAGTATGGGAAAATATCCATCCATCTCTCCCCTTAATTAGAAAAATGGCCTTCCAAGTGGTGAGTCATGCTGCCCGCTGGCAAATCGCACCATTCCTAGCCAGTGGGCCAGGGACAACAGAGGCGAGAGATGGTGGCGGCGGCGGCTGTGACACAGATAAGACATGAGAAGAGGCTTGGATTCCTGATGCCAGCAGCTCTGTGGCCTGGTGTTGCTTGTTTCTGTGCCAAAAAAATTATTTGCCTGGCTGCATCATCCAGGATGCTGATCCCATGTTTGAGTTGACCCGTGCATTCTGATAAGTGGGGTGTGGCAAGGGGCACATAGCATCAGACACAGCGCTTTGCATGATCTGGGCTTCTGTTTTCTTGAGGAAGGCACGTACAGAGAAAAGTGTGTAAAGCACACTGGGTCATAATGATTCAGCCAGTGAGCTTTTCCATATGTGGACACATGTGTGTAACTATCACCCAGAGAAAAATACAGAGGGTTTGCACAACCATAAGGCTCACTCTCGCCCCTTTGGTCCAGGGCCTCTCTGTTTACATGTTCCAAGTACTGAAATTCAGTATTTCTAATTGGTCCTGTGCTGGGAAATGTAAGAACCAGTTCTGGTGTGTGTATGGGGGTGCCCTGCCTTGTACTGTTTCTCGAAAACTCTTTGTGGTATAAACATTCCCACCACAGCTGGTTTCAAGCTACCAACAGCTTAGCATCTGGATCAAAAAAACATTCTGAAAAAATGAAGTTTGGTTCTGATAAGTCTGAGCAAGCTGACTGTGAAGGGGGATCAAAGAGGGCAGGTCCAATGGTGTACCCAGTACAGCCTAAGGGGCCTCCCGCATACACTCAGCCCCTCCATTAAGGAAACAATCGCTCACAGGATTTGAGTGATCACCAAATTCATTTATCCACACAAATGACTCTAGAGTCACAAACATGAGCAAATCATCATAGCTTGATCACCCAAGGCACCATAGTAATTTAACACTTTAAGATTCGTGTCTTAGTTACTTTGTCTGCTGCTGTGACAACATATCCTGACTAAGGCAACTTAAGTAAGGAAAGGCTTATTTTGGCTCACAGTTTAAGGGTACAGTCCATCACGGTGGGGAGGTCAAGGTGGCAGGAAGTCAAAACAGCTGGTCGCGTTGAGTCTCATGAAGAAGAGAGCCATGAATGCTAGTGCTCAACTCACTTTCTCCTTGTTCATACAGTTCAGGATCCCAGCCCGGGGACTAATGCTACCCAGAATGGGCAGGTCTTTCCACCTCATTTTATCTAATCAAAATAACACCTCACAGGCACACCCAGATATTCATCTTCAGGTGATTCTAAATATTGGCGACTACAGGCCTCACCGCAGTTGAGATGCTGAGCTGTTCATGACCACCAAGAACTGTCTCATTACCATTAGGAACTCCTTCGTACTACCTCTTGGTATTTGCATCTACTCAATTTATTTGGGATCGTGGCTAAAAGGATATAATCCACCATGGTGGGAAGCCTTTGCAACAGGAGTTTGATCACATCGGGGTGGGTAAGGAAGCAGAGAGAAGGTAGGAAGTAAAACCAGGGTGTACATTTCGAGACCCACTATCCAGTGACCCACTTCTCCCAGAGAGACCCTACCTCCTAAAGCTTCAACAGCCTACAAATCAGTGCTACCATCTGGGACCAAGTTTTCAAATATATAAGCCTGTGGGAGACAGCTCACACTGAAGTCATTAACAGTCCCCTCCTTCCCTTAGAGACTCATGGTCAACTCATAAAGCAAAATCACTCAGTCCAACTGAGAAAGTCCTCGTAGTCTTAGAGTTCCAACACTATTTCAAAGTCCATAGCCTATTCTGAGACTCAGAGCGGTCTTTTAACTGGGAGCTACTGTGAAATCAAAAACCACGTGACAAACTTGCAACATACAGTGGCGCAGGGTAAGCCTCCTCATTCCAAAGAGGCGGAACAGTTGTTGCATGGAGCAGTAATTTGTTCCTTTCATGGCTGAGTAGCAGTCCACGACCCGAATGCACCCATTCATTTTGGCCATGCACCTGTGGAAGGACAGCTGGAATGATTTCAATGTAGGGACATTATGAAAAAAAGCTACTCTGAGCACTCAGGAAATGGGTTTGTGTGTGAATATGTATTCATTCTTCTGGGACAAATGCCTGAGAGTTCATTTGCTGGATTGTCCAGCAATTGCATGCTTAGTTTTTCAATAGCCACACTCTATTCCAGCATGCCTGTACCCTCTCATGATCCCCCTAACAATGGATGGCTGATTAGGTTTCTTGACACCCTCACCAACACTTTGTGTGATCACTGGCCATTCTAGGTATGTTGTGATACACATGACAGTCTTGACTTCCATTTCCCTAGTCACTGATAACTTGGAAAGTATTTTCATCTTTTGGGCGTGTTGGTCATCTACATGCCCTCTTCAATGAAATGTCTCCTGTGACTTTTGCCCGTTGTCTAACTGAGCTTGTTTGGTTTTGTTTGTTTTCAGAGACGAAGCCTCACTATGTAGCTCTGGCTTACCTGGAACTTGATAAGTAGACCAAGCTGACCTTAAATCACAGAGATCTGCCTGCCTCTACCTCCCAAGAGCTAGGTTTTGTTGGGATTTTTAATGAGCTTTGAGAGGTAGTTACCACTCCTTTGTTGGATATGCAGTTTATTTTCTCCTACTCTATTTTTATTTTGCTTTTATTGTATTTATTTTATCTTATGTATATGGGTCTTTTGCCTGCACGTATGTCTGTGCACCACTTGTGTGCCTGGTGCTCACAGAGGCTGGAAGAGGATGTCAGATCCCCTGGATCTGGAGTTACAGACAGTTGTGAGCTGCCATGTGGGTGCTGGGAATTGAACCCAGGTCCTCTGGAAGAGCAGTCGGTGCTCTTAACCTCTGAGCCACCTCTCTAGACCCTCCCACTCCAGTTCATCTTTTCATTCTCTTTATATATTGGAAAGAATTAATTCTGAGGTTCAGTTGATCAATTTTTCCTTTATGGCTCATCCTTTGCTTAACTCTACATTCCAAAGACTTGTCTCATTTTTCCCCTAAAAGTTTAGTAAGCTCATGTTTACATTTGCCTTATCATATATTTTCAGTTGATTTTTTTTCTTCTTTTTCTCCCTGGTGCCAGGAGTTAACACCCAGAGCCTTGACTACGCTAGACATGCTCTTTATCACAGGGCTGCATCTCCGACACTTTTCATTTTTGTTTTGTCTTATTAAGTTTCCCAGGCTGGACACAAAGTTGTGATCCTCCACCTCAGCCTCCTGAATAGCTGGCATTACAGACATCTGCTACTATGCCTATTGGAGTTCAGAGTTCATTTTTTTCTCTAAGGCATGAGGTTTAGAACAAGACTTTTTTCTTTTTGGCCTGTGCATTTGATTGACTTGGGACCATTTGTTGAATAGATTATCCTCCCATCAGACTGCTTTTGCACCTTAGTCAAAAATCAGTCAGGCACAGTTTGTAGGTGTATTTCTGAGTTTTCTGTTCTGTTCCATTAGTCTTTATATCTATATATTTCATAATGCCAAGTCATTTTGGTTAACACAGGTGTATACTAGGCCTTTACCACTTAGTAAAGTGGTTTCTCCCACTTTACTTTTTTTTCAATATTATTTTAGCTATTTTAAGGCCTAGTCCCTTTCCACCTAAATGTTAGATACAATCTCTATCTGCAAAAACCTTTGTGAGCTCTTGATAGGAACTGCATTATACCTATAAACAAATTTAGGAAGAATTCATGTCTTTACTGTGTTGAGCCCATGAACTTAGCATGTCTTTCTAGTTATTTATACCTTCTTGGCTTTCTTTCCTAAGCATTGAGTGACATTCAGTAAAATGTACATTCTGTGATTTTTTTTTTTGAGACAGAATCTTCCTAAGCATTGAGTGACATTCAGCAAAATGTACATTCTGTGAAAGCTTTTTTTTTTTGAGACAGAATCTCAAGCATCCAGGCTGGCCTGGATAGATGAGATATGCTGCTGAGGATGACCTTGAACCTCTCTCTCTAATCTGCCTGCCTCTACCTCCCAAGTGCTGGGATGACAAGTGCCCCACTATCCCTGATCCATACAGTGCTGTTTTCTTTGGAGCAGTTGGAAATGGTAGTATGTGTTTTTAAGTTGGTCCCCACAAGGTTAGTACTAGTATAGAAATGTAATTGTCTTTCTATGTTAGCTGATGAATCCAACTTTGCTGAATTCATTTATTAGTTCTAAGGGTTTTTGTATGGATTACTTGGGATTTTCCATGTCAATAATTATGCCATCTCAAAATAGGGATCCTGTTTTTAATTTCAATATATACTCCCTTTTTTCCTTTTAATTGCATAGCTAGGATTTCTAATTTTGTGTCAAACAAGAATGGTGAGATAAAAAAAAAAGGAAGGAAGGAAGAAAGGAAGGAAGGAAGGAAGGAAGGAAGGAAGGAAGGAAGGAAGGAAGGAAGGAAGGAAGGAAGGAAAATTATGAAAATTATGAAAAGCTGGATGGTAGTTGTGCTTACTTTTAATCCCAGCACTCGGGAGGCAGAGGCAGGCAGATCTCTGTAAGTTCGAGGCCAGCCTGGGCTACAGAGTGAGTTCCAGGACAACCAGGGCTGTTACATAGAGAAAGAAACCCTGTCTTGGGGTTTCAAGAGTGGTGAGAGTCGGGCCAGGGATGCCGGTCCAGTCTGTGGTAGAGCACTCACTTTTTATGCATGGGGCCCTGGGATTAATACCCAGCACTGAAAAACCAAACTGTAGAAGGCATTCTTGCCTTGTCTCGAGTCTCCTGGAACACTGACTAGGGCCAGCGAGGGAATGAAGAAAGGACAAGGGTACAGACACGTGTACAGTAAAGCTAGGATCAGAAAAGGTCTGCTACCGCCACAATGCAGAACCCCGCCTGTTTATTATGTGCAGTGTGTGTGTGTGGGGGGGGTAAGGACTGGTTCTTCTCAGTAGGATGTCTCTGTAGGCAGGCATTCTCAGGCTGTAAGGCTGTAAACATCAGGGAGAGGAAAGCAGCAGTTGTTAGTCTGCACACACACACATCTATAGTGGATAAACACTCAGATTCCAACTCAAGGAGAGGTTTGCCATCCTTCTGAGTTTCACCAGGGTAAGGCTTTGCCACTTCCGTGGGGCCGAGGCCTTCGAGCCCTTGGCATGGATGTGCCCATGGTAACAACACACATTCACTCAGGATTTCACTCCATCAGGACTTCCTCCACTCCCCACAGTTGCTGACCTCCATTGAACTTAACACCATTAAATTCAACGTTAACTGTGGAAGTGTGTGTGTGTGTGTGTGTGTGTGTGTGTGTGTGTGTGTGTGTCTGATGCTTTTTGATTCAATCATCACACAGACTGTAGAAAATGAAGGTAGAGAGGCAAGATTGTATTTACCCGGTGTTTTGCTCACCGTGTTCTTCTTCCTTCCCAGCGTTCCTTTAAGTTTAGAGAACTTGGTGCAGCCAGTATTTCAGACTAGGTCTTCTAGTGACAAATTTGTCGTTTTCCCGAGTGCATTTATTTCCCCATCATTTCCGAAGGATATTCTCACTGGTTATAGAACTCTGAATCAGGTGTGGTGGCACAGCTCTGCTCTATCCGGGGCTCTCATGATAGAAACCCTAAGTCTTAAGTTATTTTCATGAGGATTGGAAATGCTCTGCTTGTGTTTCAATCTCTTCTCTCTGTGGTTCCCATTCTATAATTTCTGTGGTTCTGTCTTGAAGTCCGTTTTCTGTCGTACCGTTCTGTCATTTCTATCACACCTCTTGCTGCACCCCCCACCCCCACCCCCCATCCCCGTCCCTCTCCGATTAGTGAATTTTGTGGTGCTTGGGATAGAACCCAGGGCTTGACACATGCTACATAAGAGCTCTGCTGCTGAATCACAACCCCAGCTCCCATTAGCTGTTGTTGTTATTGTTGTTTTTGTTTAATCTGCTATTATTTTGGTAAGCTTTTTCACTTTTTCCAAGAATATAAACTGAAGCATTTTGCGATGACTGTATTTAAATGTTGCCTGGCAATTCCAATGTCTCGCATCTTGGTGTTGGCCCTAGTTTAATGATAAAGAAAGGCGAAGTGGGTACCTTTCGGCAGGCCCTGCCAAGGTATACCACTAAGCAAACTCACCACGTGCAAAAGAGTTAGTGCAAGAGGTTTATTGGGGGAGGGAGGGAGACAGTGAGGGAGTGAAAGGCCTTGTCGGAGAGGGGACACGAGAGCGGCAGGCAGACAGACAGACAGGCAGGAGAGGAGCAGGTGGGGTAAGAGAAGAAAGAGGCTAGAGAGAGCGAGCTGTGCTCTGGCGGCACTTTTCAGGGATGCACACGTCCCATCGCTGACGGTGGAAAGGCACCTGGGGACAGGTGATGACGTAACTCCTCGGGCGGCAGAGGCAGGCTGCTGCCTGGCCCCGGTGGTGGCAGAACGTGCCCACCCCCTCCTTGGCCTCACCCTGACTTCCCTTAGGCAAGGAAGGAGATATCAGGCGGCAGGCCATTTCGAGAGCTACTCACAGCCAACTGTCTGGCCAGCTTTGTGCCAACAGGGCTCGCACTCAGTCACAGCTAGTGCCACCAGGGAAGAAAGGGCCAGCGGTTCACTGGATAGAGGACTGGAAAATGCTGATCAGCCCTTTAACACGGCATCCAAATCATCAAAAGCTCAAAGACTACTATTTGGATGTGGCATAGTGGTGACTGTCCATAATCACAGCACTCCGGAGGCTAAGGAAAAGGACTGCCTTGAGTTTGAAGTCAGCTTGGACTACACAGTGAGGTCCAGGCTAGCCTGGGTTATAGAGTAAGACCTTGCTTGTCTCAAAAGCCAAAATCAAATTCCCATTCTGGTTGTCAGCACGGGACTTGTATTCCCAGATGCAAGGCACAGGAACTTGAGGTCTAAATATACTTCTTGTCCTTGGACAAGTCACTTGGCTTATTTATACCCCAAGTGCTTCCTGTATAGAATAGCACGAGAGTGGCATCTTCTTCCCAGAGCTGGCAAAAGCTTGAATGGCCATGGTCTGTGATAGCCCAGGCCCGTGCCTACTGCAGCAGACCCCAAGTAATGGACAAAAGAATGAGATAAGCAGGGGTGGCCGCAAACAGTTTTCTGCCAAGATTCAAAATTATAAATGCTTTCAAATGTACAGCTCGTGAAGTAGGGAGGAAAACGTCATATCGAAACATCTTGCCACATTTGTTAAAGATCTTTTCTAAGAAACAGCTTATTACCCATCCAGCTGTGAGTCCCACCCCCATCTCAGCTTAGAAGTAGTCACTATCCCAAATTGGTTGTTTCTAATCTCAATGTCTATGTTTCTCCCTTCATCACACACACACACACACACACACACACACACACACACACACACACACACCTAATATAGAATATCATCTTGTATGTTTTACAACAACTGTATATAAATGGCATCGTATTTTGTTTATATATTCTTCGGCAGCTTTATTTTTATGCTTTGGCAGTTTATCCATGCTGACACATGAATTATATTCATTGGAATTGCTGAGTGCTGCTCTGTAGCACTGGACCACAGTGTATTCATTTTCAGGTCAGGGCGTGACTGGGTGGTACAGCCCTTACCTAGCACTCAACCCCAGCACTGACCAAAGACAACAACCAATACTTACACATTGTCTAATTCTTAAGCATTTAGGTTTCCACTCATTTTTCCAGTGTGTATGTGCCATGCTCGTGTGAACTGCCCTTTGGGGCAATTGTACAGGTCTACAACTTCAAGTTCGGTCAAGTTTAGTAGAAGGTTCACTTCCAACCAACAATCCCCACTTGGTGTCCACGGAAAATCTCAGATCAGTTTGCAGCCTGGTTTTTTTTTTTGGTTGGTTGGTTGGTTGGGGGCTACTTCCAGCAGGCCAGCTGGGGCCAGGGTGAAGTTGGTGTGGCTACTCAGACTCCTCCAGGAAGTCCACACACTGAGGACTCACATGTGCGTCTTCTTTGCCCGTTCTCAACCTTGGCCTCGTTTCACTGTGGCCCTATTGAGATTCCCCCAGTCCCTGTTGCTTTCATGTCCACCCTTCGAGTCCCGCGGGTTTCATAAGGAAGCCTGCAGCCATAGGCACTGTGGGATGAGGAACGGGAGCAGCTGAGCTCAGCTGACCCACACATGGCCTTCATTGGAGGATGGAGTTTGCTGTTCTGTTCAGGCAAGGTGCCCTAATCTTTCCTTGAGGGGGTAGCTGAAGAAATGGGAGCTCAGACCCTCTGTCCTGGTTTCTGTTTGGGATTTTTGTTGTTGGTTTTGGTTTTGTTTGGTGGTTCTTTCTGGTTTGGGTGCTGGAGACGTGTTCCATCATTGAGCTCCACCCCAAACCCCAGGTTGATGCCCTGAATTGCATTTCTGCATTTTCCTTGCCATCCATTGGCACACACATACACTCTTACTAACTCAGACTTACGAAGTAGCGGAAGGGACACTTGTTAGTTGTCCACAGCAAGTCACTTAGCCTGTAGGAATCTTCTTTAGTCCCCAGTCACACTCAGCAAAGTTATCATTTTAGGTTTGTATCATGGCCCTCAGAGAGGGTCACTTGCCCTCGATCCTAGATCTAGGGTATTCTGAAGACAGCATTGCACCCCAAATCCCAAAGTTCAAGTGTCACTCTCCAGAGTCAGATGGGCTCCGTTCTTTGCTGCCATGAACATTTCCTGAGCTTCTAGAATGAGCTATGCTCTGTAGCAAGCACTCATTGCCCACGTATTGATTTTACAGAGCTGTCAGTTCAAGGAAACTACTGCCTCCTGAGTGCTGGGATTAAAGGCATGAGCCACCACCGCGTGGTTGAGGAAGGACCTCTTAAGAACAAAAATCATGTATATTGTCTTAGCCAGTGTTCTGTTGCTGTAAAGAGACACCATGATCACAGCAATTCTCATAAAAGAAAGTATTTTAATTTATGGCTTGCTTATAGTTTCAGAGGATTAGTCCATTGTAGTCATAGTAGAGAGCATGGTGGCATGCAGGCAGGCATAGTGCTGGAGCTGAGAGCTTTACATCCTGATCTACAGGCAGAGAAAGAGAGAGAGCCTAGGCCTGGCATAGGCTTTTGAAACCTAAAAGATCACCCTCAGTGACACACTTCCTCCAATAAGACCACACCTCCTAATCCTAATCCTTCTAATCCTTCTCAAATAGCCACTCCCTGGCTACTAAACATTCAAATATATGAGCCTATGGGAGCCATCTTATTGAAACCACCGCACATATGAACAAGTCATTTTAATATAGTGGGTAAGTGACAGTGATGGATTGAATTACATGATCTGCAACATTATGATCACAATACCTGACAGAATCATCTTAAAGAAGGAGAGGTTTCTTTTGGCTCACAATTGAGGTTTTAGTGCATCATAGTTAGGGAGGCCTGACCAGAGAACGCAGGAGGTGGGGTGCAGGAAAGAGGGAATTCGACTCAGTCCAGCCCCTGGAGTGGCTACAGTTGACATGGGGAAGATGAGCCTTGTGATGCTTAATCTTCATTGGAAACCTAACTAGATTTAGAGTCACTTAGGAGATACACCTCTGGGTGTATCCATGGAGACATTTCTAGAGAGGTTTGACTGAGGGGGGAAAATCTATCCTAAAAGTGGGTGGTACCATCCTATGGGCTGGGGACCCAGACTGAATAAAAGGGGAAAGAGGAGAAAGACTGATGTGTGCCCTGGCACCATGTCTCCCTGGTCCCTGATCTATCCAGATATGAACAAGGTCCCTCTTCCACAGCTGTGAGCTGCTCCTGTTACCATGGCTATCCTGCCATGATGGACTGCATCCCCTCCAACCATGAGCCAAAATAAATCTTGCCTCCCTTAAATTGTTTTTAATCAGATATTCGGTCCAGCAATAAGAAGTGTAACTATACAGGCCAGGCTACATGGAACCATAATATACTATTTCCCTACAGCAGGTTTTTTTGGGGGGGGGTTGAGACAGATTTTTCTCTGTGTAGCCCTGGCTGTCCTAGAACTCACTCTGTAGACCAGGCTGGCCTTGAACTCAGAGATCTGCCTGCCTCTGCCTCCTCAGTGCTGGGATTAAAGGCATTCACAACCATGCTCCTCCCTATTTCAGTTCTTAATCCTGTCACACCTTATACCCCTTTATATAACCAATTTATTAGCACTAACCATCCTAAATTGAAACTCTTAGGTTATAAACCCACCCCACACATACACATGACTTCACCCTGAAGACTCTGGGATCTGCAAACTCAACTAAGTAAAACTTCAGCACTGGGATCAATCACATCTCAAATGCTATTAATGGCATTACTGCTATCATATATACCATTTCTTGATCATGTCCTGAATGTTACCAGGCACTGTTTGCATATTATATTTAGTCTCTGTACTAACTCCATGAAGTACACAATGTTATCATCCTCATTTTACAATATGAGGAGACTGAGGCAATGCAATTTTTTCTCAGGAGACGGAAGTCACACAGGAAGTGACTGAACTGAGAGTCTACCTCAAACTCGAGGGTTTGCCATGTCAGGCAAGTTCTGTACCACTGAGTTAAATTCACAGACTCTGTCTGTCATTGTGGATGGTGGTGTTGATATTTGAGACAGAAGCTCACTGTGTAGCCCAGGCTGGCCTTGCATTCAAGATCCTCCTGCTGCAGCCTCCTAAGTACTGGGGCTGCATTTGTATGCCATCACTTGGAGCTCAGAGACATCTTCTTTAGTGTGTACCCTTCTCAGAGGCTGCCATGCCTCAATACTCCAACGACCTCCTTTTAAAGGCTATTGTGGTCTCTGTCCCTTTTAGGCCACACATAGTTGGTTATTTTGACAGATATTTTACTCTCCATTTCACCAAGGATCTACCTACCTTCTTAAGCCCTGCCGCTCTTCCGGGCAAACAGGAATCCAAATAGGCTCTTTCTTAGAAAGAGCTAGAGATTCTCCAAGTACAGTCAACTGAGAAGACCGCAGAAAGCAGCTTGGTCCTCTACTTGCACCCCATTGTCCCATTTCTTCTGCCCACAATTAGCTGGCCTTCCTTTGTACCATACATTCAACATGTGGTATGGGGTTGACAGAGATGAATGAAGCCCAGAACCTGCACTTAAGGAGCTACCAAGTTAATCAGGCAGGTGGGAGGAGCAAATTGCTGTGTGGTGAGTGCTGTGATCAGTGAAGACAAAACAGACCAGTGCTAGGCCCAGGATTCTAGAACTCGTAGCAGGACTGCTTCACAGTGGTTGATGTGTTCCAAAATCCACACCTTTAATCCCAGTACCCAGGAGGCAGAGGCAGGCAGATCGCTGTGAATTCAAGGCCAGCCTGGTCTACAGAGCGACTTCCCGGACAGCCAGAGCTACATAATGAGATCCTGTCTCAACACTACCCCTCCCCGCCAAATAAAGAATTCAAATAAGGAAGTATGTGTTTAAAAACAACATGTCAACAGGAGAGGCCATCCTGCCTTTTTGATTTTCGCCTCCTTGGGGCTCACTCAAAACAAGAACCTGGGATTTGAGGCAGCTCAATGAATCCAGATTTCTATATTTCCTGCCCTGCTCAGTGGTGGGGAAAGTCCTGGTCTCTAAACAAGAACTCCAGGCCTCCTTAGCATGGGCACCAGCCTGTGTCCCTTCCAGACTGCCAGATTGACCCTCATATGGTTGGGGCCCCATAGAGCATAAGAAAAGTGGGCCAAAGAATCTCCCCAACTGATGTGGCTCTGGTGGCCCAGTGCACTAGAAGCTCCTACATGCAGGTAGTCGATCGTAATGGTCCATGCTGCACTCTTAGAGATGTCCAGGTAGGAACAAGCAGTACCTAGTAACTTCCCCACCTTCTAGCACAAAACAGGTGCTGAAATTAAATAACAGTTGCGCCAGAGCATGAGAATCCATCTGTATAAAATATCAAGGGCCAGATAGGTATGAAGAAAACTCAAGGGTTATTTGGTATGGGTGGCATTACCTGAAAAACACAAGGGAGCAAGGTATAATAATCTTTGGAATAGATGGGCATGCCATCATCTATACACATGCCTATGGGAATAAGCAGAGTCCCCAAACTGAGGGGTGGGCTTGCAGGAGCCCCAGATGCCAGCTGAGACTCAAGACCGGATATAAGTCCTTTGTGGGGTGGGGCTGGTCAAGGAACCAAAGACATCGGTCCACATGTTGGTCAGGAAGACTGACTCATCATGGCACAGTGGAGAAGGTGGGTGGTGGGAGGCACTCCGTGACCTGTGGGACTCAGCTGCCCTTCCTCTTCACGCACAGCACTCAAGGCAGCTGTGTTAGCTCCTTCTCTCATTGTTGCAGCTAGATACCGGAGAAGAAGCAACTTAAGAGAGAAAAGAGCCGGGCGGTGGTGGCGCACGCCTTTAATCCCAGCACTCGGGAGGCAGAGGCAGGCGGATCTCTGTGAGTTCGAGGCCAGCCTGGGCTACCAAGTGAGTTCCAGGAAAGGCGCAAAGCTACACAGAGAAACCCTGTCTTGAAAAACCAAAAAAAAAAAAAAAAAAAAAAAAGAGAGAGAGAGAGAGAGAAAAGGGTTGTTTCGGCTCGTGGTTTAGGAAACATCGTGGCGAGAAAGACCTGGTGAGAGCACAGGGCAGCTGGTCATAGTGGATCAGCACTCAGATGGCTATCTCCCCTTGTTTTCGGTCCTGGGACCCCAGCCAACGGGATGGTGCTGCCCACATCCAGGACGAGACTTCCATCCTCAATTATACCTTCCTAGAAACGCCCTCAAAAAACACACTCAAAAAATGTGTCTCCTCACTAATGTCTGAGATGTTTCTAAATCTAGTCAAGGCTGAAAATGAAGACTTATCCTCCCAGCAGTAGACACTGTTTGCAGTCCTCTTTGGACCAGGGTCACTGGAAGAGGGAACTAGGGCCTATCAGGCTACATGCACATTGTCCCAGAGTTGGGCCTGGTTGAGCAGACAGAAGGGCTTGGACCGTCTAGATTGCAGCAGGCCCAGATCAAGCAAAGACTAACATCTAAAACTAAATTTTCCTTCACTAAGGATTTAAGATGGCCATGTGTGTCTTTTTGTACAGTGCTCTGACCACATGTCTGCAGCCCACACAACTTGCGTTTGTAAAAGTCTGCTCAATTGCTTTCGTTTTCCGATTTGACTGAGAATTTGCAAGTGCCAGGGACACTTTCTAAGTCCCTTCAATGACAGGTAAAATCACCTAGACAGAGCAGCAAGCACTGCCCTCTGCTCCCCTCCCCCACCCACTCCCTTCCGGAAGACGTCTCTCTTCGTGACCAATGAGAATCAAGGCTGCCTCATGGCAACAGAGGGGCTCACCCCCTATTGGTCCTGGGATGTTGCTAAGCGTTTTCATTGGTCAAATCTCGAAACTCCCTGGGTCCTGAATTCCTAACCTTTTAAGGGTGTTCGGATTGTCTTTGCTGCTAGGCCTGCCCTCAACCTTATCTGATAGGTAAAGAACGGTCTCTTTGACAACAGCTGGCAGCCTGTCCTCCTCCACAAGTACTGAATGGCCCTGGACTGGACAAATCCATCTTGAAAATTTGAACAGCTGGAAGGTAATTCTATGTACATAGAAAAAGGACAGACCAGGCCAAATGCTGGAAATGGCAGAAAGTTTGCACTTTGTAAATCTTCAGTCTTCAAAGCAGAGAGTAAGGACTCGCTGTGCCTCCTGAGGCTGCTGCGAGAGGCATCCCACATCTCTTGGCCAGTGTGGATGCAAGCTGGCAGTGCTCCTTATCACGAAGGAATCTGGTCCAGGCCCTCCTCTTCCAGTGCTAGCAAATGCAGAAAGCTTATTAAACTTGAGAGCCTGCTGGTGCTAATAAACTGGCAGAGCCATCTGGATTCTGCTCCCAAATCCTGAGCTAAGATTGCTCCAGGGGCATTTCAAGGAGAGAGCCTGCAGAGCAAAGATGCAGGGATCACCTTGGCTCCGTGTTTCTGCTTCTTGGTGTCTGCGATGCAGGCCAAGCCCCTGATGCTGGCTCGGAGGAAGATTGAGATGTAGCAAATAAACAGGCGATCCTGCGCCAGGCATCGGCTACTTGCTAGCATATGTCTTTTTCCATTTCAGCCCAAACAACATTACCAATTTGGTAATGCTATTACTAACATCCAGGACGTGCAAATGGGAAAACTAAGATGCAGACAGGTTAAGTGACTCATCCAAGGTCACCCAGTTATTAGTGGCAGAGTTCAGATTAAAACCCTAGGGGAGCCAGGGGTCAAATTCTGCCATAGAGAGGTTGCCTATCACCTGCAAGACCACACGTTTTAACCTCAGTGCACTCATGCACACACCCTCACACGCACATCACACACACACACAGTTTATTTTATCCAAATTTCAGTGTGACGAACATACATGAATAGCTGTCATGACCTTGAAGGCAGTAAGGTTAAAACGTAATACTGTGTTTGGTTACCCCAGGCCCCCATCTCATTTCTGTATTCTCTTTGCTCACCATCCTGAGACCGTGCCAGGAACCCTCACGCTTCCCCCAAGGATCTGTGCCATCTGCCCCTCTCCCCAGTGCTTGGCTTTCTTTCTCAGTGGTTACGACAAGAAGTAGGGAGCTAGTCCCCTTGTCTTTATCAATTTTACATAGGCTCTTTGTAAATGTCCCTCGGAGGCCAACAACATTGGAGAGAGAGTTGTTTGTCCCCACTTCCAGGACCTGGACACTCTCAGGAAGCAATGGTTATGACCACAGAATGGAGCGTCTTAAAGATGGCACATTTGCGAGCAGCTCTTGGATGACAGAGATGTCCCTCTGGGGCCTTTCTTCCAGTCCACATCCTAGTCATCAGTGCTGAGACCAGCACCAGTGGAAGATTGTGTCGCTCACTATTTGTCCCTGAAGATTGGGTTGCAGGGAGTCCAGGAGGACATCGCAGGACTTCTCACACCTGTCACGAGGCTCAGCCAGCATGCTGGACTGGGAATGGAGAAGGAGGGCTTCACACCCTGGCGCCGGGTGGTGGTGCCAACGCCAGTTCCTAGGGCCAGCAGCCCTTGGGACAGTTGGGTCAGTTCACATGAGTGGAACAAGTGCAAACAGGCTCGATGGAAATAAGAGGGAAACCCAGAGTGTCAGAAGGCAAGGCTCACCTACTGCCTCACACAGGAATGTGCTCCCAGGGCTCCAGGTGCCTTTTGGGGAAGGCCCCCATCATGGGACAAACCCTGTTGTCACAGATCTCCAACTGGCTCAGTGTCATTGTACTCAGACTCAGGATGACAGATGACATTTATTGAGTAGCTCTACTGCATGACAGGTGCCAAGCTAACCATTATGTTGATCAACTCAGTCCTCATGACAATCCTATTAGATATGTTTTTTCTCCCCATGATACAGATAGGAAAGCTATCAGAGTGCATCAGATTGAGTTGGAGGCAAGCCTGATCTACATAGTCAGCTCCAGTCTAGCCAAGCCTACATAGTGAGACCGTGTCTCAAAACAACACCAACAACAGAGGGCAACTGCCATCCCAAGTGAAAGGAGTTGAGGAAGGTTAGGCCAAGTACCTTCATCGGGGATGGGCAGAGTGGCAGAGCTCCTGTCCATAGGCCGCCAGTATTCGTGAAATCTCAGAACTTTATTGCTTGAGAATGGTTGACAAGATGCCACCAGAGTTCTGTGGAGGTACTGTTGCCGCATCCCCACTGCTTACCATGCACTCTGTGATGGGAAGAGGGGCTCTTCGCTATGATGCCCCAGAAATGTCATCAGCAATTCCTTTAGACAACACTAGGAGGCGCAGCAGCCTGTTTCTGGCCTGTGGCATCTTGTAGTCTTCACTTGTTTGGGAAGGGTAAGAAAGTTTGGACATCCCTAACTGACTGACCTGTAGAAGACAGACTCTTTGCACATAGGATCATAGAATTCACTGGGGAACTAATGGTTGCCTGTTGGCTCTGTGGATCTTCCTGCCGAGGAAGGTCCTGCTGTGGTCCGGGGCAAGGTGGACTTGCAGGAGTTGGGAAACAGAACAGTGGCCAATACAATAGCAGTGGTCCCAGCAGGTGATATTAGGCTGTCAAATGATGGGAGACTAGAAAAAAACCTGACTGCCCAGAATGCTAGTCGTGGGGTCGGAGCTGCTATGCAGAGTTGTGCAAACTGTGCCTTGTGCAAGGCCACCTGAGTCAACGGGGACTGAGATGAAGCCCAGGGTCCGATAGCCAGCCCTATGTCCTGAGGCCACGTGGTCCTAATTCTCTCAAAGGCATCACAACTCTCTAGGCTGTACAATGGAAGCCAGACTCTATCCCTTCTTTATTAGCTCTGATGTCCATTTGGCTTCCCCAAACCCCATCCCCACACCTATTTGTCCTTGGGTAGATTTTCAGTTTTAAGGGCATGTGTTGCCTAAGCCTTCAGGCTCATGGAAGCTCACCTCTCTACTGTCCCATCAGTCTCTCTTCTGCCAGTCTGTCTGTCTCAGCCCCCAGCCCCTACCTCAGGCAGCTGTAGAAATTCTCTAGAAACATAAATGCCTGCTTTGGCACATCTGAAGATTTTATTCCTTGGACAACCACGATGACAGAGAGCTGGGGACACTCAGGTGTCCCCCCTCCCATTATCATTCACTGTCACCTTCCAATCACTGGGCATGTGCTTACTAAGCACGTACATTGTCTGGGTACTGTTCTAGGCACAGGGCCATTAGCAAAGCAGGCACAACTAAATCTTTCTGCAGCTTAAGGTATAGTTCTAGCAAGTTCGCCCTCCCCCCTTGATTCCACTGACCTTCTTTCTTGGTCGAGTATCATGGAAGCCCTCCTTTCCAGAAGCAACCCCCCCCAAAAAAAAAAAAAAGGCTGGACCTTGCTGCTTTGGCTTCAGTGCTCAGACCTCTGGTGTCACATGTGGGGAACATATGTGTAGATTTGTTCTCCGAGTGCCTTTGTATCCCGGCCTGGCAAGAGCTGTAGAGCACTGTGTTCCACCTTGGGTCACCTTTATGCACTATTTTTTGTTTTCTCGATGGAGCCAACAAAGGCGGGTAAGGGGAGCTACGGCTCAGAGCCCAAGCTCTGAGATAGTAAGCATTCATTAAGACCTGTGGAATCATTGTTCCGATTATCCTTCCTGCTTCTGGCTCTGGTGTCCTTCAGTAAGAGACATAGGCTTAGGGCTGGAGAGGTGGCTCAATGGTTAGGAGCATTTGTTACTCTTGCAGAGGACCTGGGTTCAGTTCCCCAGCACCCATGTGGTAGATCACAACCATCAGTAAGTCCTGTTTTAGGGGATCCAACACTGGTCTTCTGATCTCCCTGGGTACCAGACAAACACTCATACACACAAATAAATAAGTAAATCTTTTTTTAAAAAAAAAAAAGATTTAAGTGCCATAGTCTTATATTTGCTACATGGGATGGTGGCCAGTTCTCTGTCTTTCATCCTCCCTTTTTCTTTTTTGTTTCCTTAGAAAATGCCAAGAGAAAAGTGAAAATAGCAGATGACCACCCCCACACCCAACATGAACAAATATTAACATGTGTTGTTTTCCCGTGATGTTGCGGTACTGTGGATTTAAACCCAGGGCCTTGTGGGTGCCAGGAAAGCTCTACCAACTGAGCTACACCCCCAGCCTGCCCGTAATGTTTTCTAGCAAAACAAAAACACTCTGGGTGCTGACATCCTGTGCTCTCCTTCCATCCGAGGAATGTCCTAGATACTGCCAGGCCCTGTGATCACCTCCTAGCCAGCTCTCTCCTGACTGGCTTTCCCCCACACCACCAGGTCAATGTTATTTCAGATTTTTCCCAGCACGCCATGTCCAGATCCAGTTTCCCAGCTGGCGTGAAGACCTCTGTAGGATCGGTCCAGGCAGACTGCCAGCATCACCTCCCCCGCCCCAGGATACAGTCAGGAAGTCCCAGGTCCCACCAGTGGGCCTCTGACTAGAGGTCACATCCTGTTATCAGCACACCTTTGGTCACACCTGGTCACATTCTTTCCCTCTTCCCCAAGAAGATCTCACCGAATTCTCAAACCTTGCCTCAGTGACATTTTATCTTGACGCCTCTATAGGACATCTCCAGACAAGCTCCACCCTCGGTGTTCTTTCCTCCCTCTTTACTGGTCCTCCAGCTTCTACAGCCCAGATGCAAAGCCTCTTGATTCATCTAGAAAGCAGCGTTAGCCAGCATAGGTCTCATTTTCCCTTGATGATGACCACGCCTCCAACCAAGGAAACAAATGGTTGTCCCATGCCTCCTCAGCTAGATGCTGAGCAGCAGCTAACCAGGTGAGGGCGCTGTAGTGTGGCAGTTGGGATGGGAAAGGAGGAGAGAGAGTGCGCAGGGCTAGGGGCCCCTGAGGAGGCTGGCTCCTTAGAGCCTTTGAGGTAGATGGGACCAGACAGGTTGGCTATTCCCTCACAGTTTCTGTCTCCTGCACCCAGCACCAGGTAGAGGTGAGAATGAGCCTGCTGCATGGCAGGCAAGGCACTACAAGACTTGGGAAACTGAGGAAGGAAAGCCGTGTCTCAGCTAGGTCCCAGAGGTGCTGGAAGAAGCCTGTAATCTCTAAGCCAACTGGTTTGGGAGTACCTGGGAGGTCCAAGGATTTCCGGGAAAGGGAAGGGTCTTGATTGATTGCCAAAAATGGTCGAGGGAAGGGAAGGAGAGGGAACATGGGCAGTCTCTTAGCTGCATGGCATCTCTCTGACTCTTCTCTTTCCAGGCCACTGTCCCACTGTCCCTAACCCATGCCTTGGGAATTCAGGATGTTCTGACCTGACCAGCTGGAGCTCCTGCCCAACGGCTTTCAGACCCGTTATTTCCTGTCTGTGCAGAGGGGAGGCCCCCCTCCAGGTTGCAAATGGAAAAGACAGGCAGGGCTTCTTCCAAACTATCATTCCATCCTGTTCCGGCACTGAGCTGGCCTAGCAAGGACGGATGCTTCCCCCAACCCCTCCCTAGACATTTGCTAACACGCGGCAGCTCTGAAAGGGAAGCATTTCTCTCTTATTAGCACCTGTTGAAAGGATCTGCCTCTGAAAAGGGGGCTTGATTTTCACATACAAAATCCAAAGTTACGGGGATGTGATGCTCAACTGTTTCTGAATGCTTCCTGCCATTACTGGGTCACTTGGTACCTTGTCTAAATCGCCATAACAATATGTCCTCTGGGGGGAGGGAAAGGAAAGTACTCCTCCACTTTAGGATTGGAAGGGAACCCCTGTCTAGACAATTGGTCTTCTCCGGGCTTCTGGCCTCCTCTGACTGAGACCCCATGCTCTCACTGGATTCTGGTTTCCTCTTTTGGTCCTTTTACCGGTTCTCTTCTCTTCCCCTCCAAATTTCTCCTGTTTCTAGGAGAGGGGACATCACTGGCTCTTCCTTACCATAAGCACAATTTCCTCAAATCTGGACCCATCATCACAAATTTCAGCATCTCAAGGGGAAAAGATAGTGCTGCTGTTCATGTGAGCGCCTGTCTATCTATCTTTCTTTATATGAAAGTGTAGCCAGCCTGTGAAGTCTATAATTTTGCAGAGGTATTGCTGAAAACAATGACAAAATCCAGAGTCACAGCGAGAGCTGGGTGTGGTGGGGAATGCAGCTAACCCCGGCACTTAAGAGTCAGAAGCAGGCAGGTCTCTCTGAGTTTGAGGCCAGCCTGCTCCTGCCTATCCAGTTCTAGTAGACTAAAGCTCCATAGCGACGCTCTGTTTCAAAACTAACTAACTAAATCAGAATCATAGCCAAGCGGGGCCAAATCAGTGCCTGGGTCACTCCTCGTTCCTAGATTCACCCCAATTCCTATACTCCTACTCAACCTTCAAAGCCCACTCCAAAGTTGTTTCTTTTACAATGTGCATATTATCACACCGCCACCCCCCACCCCTCCCACCCCCCGCGCACACACACACACATACAAGGCCTGGAAACTCTTTGTAATAAGTGCCTCTGCTTATCCGAGTCTTCTCCATTGTCCGCTGAGAGCCACGAAAGGTTTGTGACAGGACTTAATAATCCTTCCTATCAACAACAGCAACACAAAGTAGGTTTGCTTCTCCTCGCCAGAGCAAGCGCGTGTGACAGACAAGGGGCCACTGGTGAGGCCTCTGGAAGGATGTACCACGGAGGCTTCTTGCGAGCAGAACTCCACCTAAGGACTTGGCCATCGGGACGCTTTGGCGTGGCCTCCTTGAGCCTCTGCCTCCTCTAGTTCAGACTTTGCAGTAGGTGCCGGAGTTAGGGGTTGGTAATTCTGTGGCTCTCTCCCCAAGGAGATGCTGGGATGACGGGACAACTATTCCTCCATACGTTGTGTGTGAATGCATAGCGCTCCCTGTTCACCCACGTCAAAGGCAGCTTCCAGCGCCATCTTGATAGCTTGTTGTACAGCGATTGTTTTTAGATCTGTAGAATAAGATTCAGGAGACACCCCCGCCCCATTCCCAACTTCCCAATGGAACAAGCAGAACATTTTCACATTCTGTCTCCCCAGGACTCCTTTTCTCGGTGGGGGGCACTGGGAGAAGAAGCAAAGACCTCCTGCTTGCTAGGCAAGTGCTCTACCACTGAGCTGTAGCCCTGGCCCCCAGTCACTTTAGCAGGAGTCGAGGTTGATCACCCGCAGCTCCTAACAGCTTTCCTTTCAAAGAGCGAGGGCACTCTTCTGATCTCTGGGAGCTATTTTTTGTACTTAGAAAAATAAAACCTGTTTCTTTTTACTCTTTGTCGTCGAGATCATTACTTAAAGCTCTTTGTGTAGTAAAGGTAGTAATCCTTTCTGTCCTCTGCTGCAGACATTATTTCCCAGTTTGCTACTTTGATTTCCAGGGTATTGTACATTAGGATGTGCTAACTTTTTTTTAGATGATGCCAAATATGGTAACATTTTCCTTTGTGTTTTTTATGCTTAGAAGTCTAAGCCTTTTCCCAGATTGGATAAGTACTCATCTGTAATCTCCCAGAGCGGTGAGGGTGACCTTCACTGACCTGTTCTTCGAGGCGCCTCTTCTTTTCTAACCTCCAGGCATCCCTCCCCACCCCCAGCTTAACACAACCTTTCTTTGGAAGCACAAAGCAATCAATTAGGCTGGAGTCTTAAATATGCTAATGAGGTCAACCTTTCCCCTTCTATCTCAACTCTTTCAGCCCCTTTGAAAGAGGACAGCTTGAGGTAGGTCCTTCCCCCGGCGGCCTGTGTCGTTAGCAGGAAGAAAGGAGGAAAAATGCGTAGTAACTTCAACTGTTGCAGGCTACCTAGCTGCCACACTACTTCCCTTCTTTTCATCCCTTCTGAGCAAGTTTAGGGAGATCCAAACCCAGAGCTCACAGTTTAATGGAAAGTCCGCAGACTCTAACCACTCTGACTGGAGCAAAGTCACGCGGCCAGTAGCCTGAGTTCCCCCAGCAACTGCCAGGCCAGGCCACTGCATCTTCTCCATCGAGCCAGCACGGTTGCCATGGGAACATGAGTGCTAAATTGCTTTGCGAGTGTAGAAGCTGAAGACCTCAGCTTTGACGCACATAGCCCAAAAATCGATTGACCTCCAATTAGGTTTTTGTTGTTTTCTTGAGGCATCTTTCTGTTTTCGTCTTGCCTATGCCTCTTGAGGTCTGTGTCAGAGACTCGAATATTTGGCTCCATTTTGCTAAAAAAAAAAAATATTATTTATACCTTGACTTATTTCAAAAAGGGTTGAAGATGGTTTATGAAGATGAACCCATACTCGGAGAGCCAAAATTTGATGCAAGAGGAGAATGAAGGAAACAGTAAACAAAGATGACTTGGAAAGAAATAGTAAGAGACTGGATGTCAGGAAGCCCCTATGTGATAAATGAGAGTCCCAAATGTGGCTGTTATGCTTTCATGGAAGATAACAAAAATGGGCAGCAGAATCGTTACAAGATTCACAGATAAAAAATCAACTGATTAATAGAAGCTCAAGTGTTCTTAACCTTGAAACTAAAAGTTTGCTTCCCTCCTGTAGACTCTAAAGAAGTGATGTCATCTTTCTACCCCTGTACCCAGCAGATTACTTAAGCCAATTCCAAGTGCATCCTAACTTCAGTTGATGGCTTTGTTTCAAAATGTCTCCACTTTTATTATTGTTGTTGGTGAGTGATCACATAAACGATCGTTGTATTAGCAAAGGAGTAGACTGCCACGCAGCCTTTAAAATGAGTTGACCACCTGTAGCCCTAGTGCCAGGAGGCAGAGACAGGACCAGGCCTGAGGCTCACTGGCCAGCCAGCCTAGCCTAACCCATGAGAGCCCCATGTCCCAGTGAGAGAGCCTTTCTCAAAAAGAACAAGATAAGGCTGGAGAGATGGCTCAACAGTTTAGAGCACTGACTGCTCTTCCAGACGACCCATGTTTAATTCCCAGCACCTACATGGGAGCTCACAAACAACTGTAACTCTAGTCCCAGGGGACGCAACGCCTTCTTCTGGCCTCTAAGGGCACCAGGCACACATGGGGTGCCAAGACATGCAGGCACACAAAACACTCATACACATTAAACAGACAAATAAAAATAGAGAACACTTGAGATTGGCCCCTAGCCTCCAAGTTCATGTGGATGTACACACAACGCCCCCCTCACACACACACACACACACACACACACACACACACACACACACACACACACACACACAAATACTGTGACTATGTTAAATGAAACACTCTGGGTCAGAAAATGTGTATAGTATGATGTCACCATTGCATCACTTACACAGAACATTAATTTAAAAAAATTAGCACCCAGAACATCTCTCATACTAGATAAACATTCTATCACTGAGCTATATCCCTGGCTTCAAAAAAAAATTTTTTTTTGTTTTTTCGAGACAGGGTTTCTCTGTGTAGCCCTGGCTGTCCTGGAACTCACTTTGTAGACCAGGTTGGCCTCAAACTCACTGAGATCCTCCTGCCTCTGCCTCCCAAGTGCTGGGATTAAAGGCATGCACCATCACCACCTGGCCAAAAATATTTTTAAATGAGTAACACAATACACAGCAGCATGTTAAAATAGGAAGATTAGGAAAATATAGAAAAGAAAATCTCATTCTCTCTTTTGGACGAGGGCTTGTTATTCTATAACTCTGGCTGACCTGGAACTTGCTGTACAGACCAGGCTAGCCCCAAACTCACAGGGATCATCTTGCCCTTGCCTCTCAAGTGATGGGGATTGTACCACCATGTCCAAGTGTTTCAGGGAAGGTTTTGTACATTCAGGGTACTCAGCCTAGGATCTCATACATACTAAGCAAGTGCCCTTTAGCCTGTAGGTAGCATACTTCTCATGTAAATCAGTGCAACCTTCCAGCAGGACACTTTTGTGGTATGTTTCAAAGGACTTTAAAATGTGTGTCTCCTTTGATCTGGCAGTTCTACTGTTAGAAATGCATGCTAAGGAAATAACCAAAATGAATGCCCAAAGATGCATGTACAAGGTTGCACATGAAAACATTGGTTATAGGGGCTGGAGAGATGGCCCAGCAATTAAGAGCAATGGCTACTCTTCCAAAGGACTCTGGTTTGATTCCCAAAACATGCATGATGGCTCACAATCATCTGTATCTCCAATTCCGGGGGATTCGATGCCCTCTTCTCGCCTCCATATCCCAGGCATGCGCAAGGTGCACAGACATACATGCAGGCACTCACACATACATGTCAAATCATTCATTTAATTTAAAAATACTATGACTGGGAGCTAGAGAGATGGCCCAGCATTTAAGGGCATGTACTGGTTTTGCAAAAGACCTGAGTTCAGTTCCCGGCAGGTACCTGCTCTCTCACACACACGTAGCTACACACAGACACACATGCATACACATAATTTAAAGTAATAAAAATCCGTTTAAAACTACGTTAATTTAGAGTGAGTGTGTGTGTGTGTGTGTGTGTGTGTGTGTGTGTGTGTGTGTGTGTGTGTGTGAATTGGTGCATATGTCATAGTGCGCATGTGGAAGTCAGAGGAGAATTGGTGGGAGTTTGTTCTCTTTTACCTATCGACCTGAGTTCCATTCCCAGCACCTCTGGCCACCACACACTCTTTCCTCCCCAAATGAATTTTAAATATACTTTTTGAAAACCACTGCTTATGATGCAAAGGGAGAGTATGCTGCATGCTTTCCAAAGGGATGCGTAAATTGTGGTACATCCATGTAAAAAGGACTGTTTCGCTGTTGAAAGGGGATGAGGGATGTGGGTGTCACTAAGTGGTAGAGTGTTAGCCTCGTATGTGCAGGGCTGTGGGTTTGATTCCCAGCACCTTAAAAAAGAAAAGAAGCTAAGTGCCTGAAACAAGAACGGAAAGTTCTATTTACCGTCAGGCTTGCCAGACTATCCCATAATCTCAGTGGTGTGCCCTCTCTGTGTCCTGTATCCTTCCTTCACTGCAGTTAGGATGTAGCTAATATGTATTGTGTGCTTATCTAGTTTACATGCACAAGTCAGGAAGGTCCACAGGGATGGATGCTAATGCCTGTCCTTGTACGCCCCCCCCCCCCCATTGCACATGATCCGAGAAAGAAAATGAAGAAAGCTCCCAGTCTCATTGAAGAGTAGCTTTGGCAAAGCAATGGAAAATGTTCATTTTATTAAATAGTGACCCTGGAGCTCAGGCCATTTTAATATCCTGTGTGAAGAAAGGAAGAGCATGCATGGCAAGGGCCTGCCGCTGAGGACGCTGATCACTCCTCGGCAAGCGCCAGGGGCGGCTGAGGCGTGAGCGCAACAGGTCTCTTTTCTGTGGAACATCAATTTTAGTGGAAAGAACAACTACCGTAGTCAGACTTGGGTATTTGACAGACATTCTTCTCCAAGATGAACAAAGTGAGCCCGTAGCTTCAAAGAAACAACTGAGGGTATTGGCTACCGAAGATAAGATGTAAACTTTCCACTGGAGATTCTGAATTTATAAAAACCTGCTTCTGCCACCAGGGCCTTGACAGTGTCCCAGTATTTAAGAAAGCTCTTCCTGCCCCCTTGATTCTTTTTTTTTCCCTTCACCTGCTGGGATTCCCAAGTTCCATCCTGGATGCCAGAGTCGCTTCTTGTCCTGGCTTGCTAGAGTCGCACGCATGCCCCTGTGCACACACTCTTTGCCCTCAACATAGCGTGCACATCTCGGCCACGAAGTGGAGAGCTTCCTAGATGTCAGATGGATGCATCAGGCTACCATTGCGGAGCAACGCAGGCGTGCCAGACATGGCACAGAACTCCAGTGCCCATGCCTCCCTTTCTTTCTGGCACCAGCCTGGGCCCCCTCATCTGCCTTTGGGTGTCACAGCTCCCCAGAGCTGGTGATGGCTCTCTCACTCCAGCCTTGACCTCTTCTGAGCTTCCAGCTGAATGTCTCCACTGCCTCTCAGCCACATGTCTCCAAGCCCGCGGTTAGCCTGCCTTCCGGTTCCCACACTGCCCCTCTTCCAAGGCTCCCTAACTCGGAGACATCATCAACTCTAGAGACACCTCACCAGTGAGATCTGTTCCCCCTCCTTTCTCATAGCCCCCTTGCTTCTCATCCCACCCCTCTCCCAGTCTCCCCCCACACACACACACACAAAGCCACCACTGACATTTGCAGGCCACTCCCTAACCCAGGAGTTTCCATTGTCTCCTATTATCTTCACGGAAGATCCACATCCCTTCTCACGAAGTCTACAGGCTCAGCTGGGGTCTTATTCCATCTGCCTCAGCTTCCACCTGACTGGCTCCCTCCCTTACTTACCAGGGACCTTCATCCTTTTACACTATTACCATTATCCATTACGCCTAGGAGTTCCCTCTCCAACCTTCATTTTATCAGTAAATTCTTTTTTCAATCTTAGTTTTAAAGGATCCCCTGTCATTAGGAGCCACCCACATGTTAGGCAAGCACTCTACCACTAAGTGACATGTCCAGCCCCAAGAACCAATTCTGTATCACCTTGCTTTGTCCTTTCCGTTCCTCCCCTCCCCTCCCTTCCCTTCCCTTCGTTTTTTTTTTTTCTCTCTCTCTCTTGTTTGGAGACAGGAACTCACTATATAGACCAGGCTGGCCTGGATCTCACTAAGCAGCCCAGGCTGGCCCTAATTGAAATTACAGTGCTCATTCTGTCTCAGCCTTGAAAGTACTGGAATTAAAGGCACAAGTTACTAAACTTGGCTCTGTAGTACCTCTTTCTTTTTCAGTGGTGTGTGTGTGTGTGTGTGTGTGTGTGTGTGTGTGTGTGTGTGTGTGTTGTGAGTGTATGCACACATGTACATACAGGTGTACATGCCTGTGCATGCAGAGGCCAAAAGAGAGAGGGCACTCTAGAGTCCCTCAGAGCTGGAGTTACAGGTCTTTGCAGGATGACTGGTCCTGAGATCTGAATTCCAGTCTTTGTGATCGCACAGCAAACACTCTTAACCAGTAGGCCGTCTTAATGGGGAGGGGCTTAATCTTTCTTGATGCTTCTCACTTCTAATTGATAGAAACTCAACTTGGGGAGTTGGCAAGTGACAGCCAATGAATATGTATGGCAAGGGAATGAACCTAAATTGTATCAGATGAAGTCTGGAGGCCCTGGGTCTGCAACATTGAAGTGGATACCTAAAGGGAATAATCTGGAAAGAAAGGAACATTGACCGAGTCTTACCTTGTCTGATCTGTAATATGTGCTTTGTGTGTATCCTCCCTCCACTGTTCTAGCCACTGTAAAACAGCACTGTGCTCACTGTGGGGACTTGGGGCCCAGCCACCTCAGCACTTGCTAGTCTTTGCTGCATGGCAGCTTGGCAGTCAGCTACAGAACACTTTCTGGTCATAATCAAGAGACTAGGGACAGCAGCTAGTGTCCATGCAATTGTATCTATCCTTCACACACAGGGAAAGAGCCGTGCTTTCCCTTAGAAGTTGAGCCCATTTCATGAGGCATGGAAGCAATCTTGGAAGTCAAAAGTCAGTGGGAAAATAACCTCCTCCGCCAAACCCAAAGCAAACCAAAACAAAAAACCCAGCACCATCTCATGTAACCTTGCGCTGATTTCTTAACCTCTCTGAGTGATAGGCCCCTTGCAGATTGGTGGTGCAGGTGAGCTATGGGGAGTGTGACAGAATCCAGTATGGCTCAGCCACGGAAGGGCTCTGCCAGGGGTTCACTTTCCTCCCTCCTCAGCACCCACAGAAAGAAGTGTGGTGAGTGAAACTCATGCTATGTTACAAGTCAAAGAACTGAGTTCTGTCTCTGGCACCACCAAGGCTACATGACCTTCGTTGAGTCACTTTTCTGGGCTTTGGTTTCTTCTTATATTTGTACCATAAAGGAGTTTTATTTCACAGCAGTTGAATGTTTCTATTTTTCTCATCATCCAGTCACTCAAAAAGCAAAGGGGTATAGCAGAGATGGTAGAGTGTTTGCCTAGCACGTACAAAACCCTAGGGCTTGATCCCTAGTACCACATACACCAGGCTTGGTGGGGATCCCAGCACTCAGGGGGTGGAGGGTGGATGAGCAAAAGATCCAATTTCTACTTGGGCTGCATAGTGAGTTCAAGGCTTGCTCTGCTACATGAGAGCCTGTCTCATAAAAAAAAAATTAAAGAAAGTCAAGGTCATCATCCTTAGCTACGTAGGCAGTTGGAAGCCAGCCTGCTCTATACTGGACATTGTCTCAAAGCAAGACAGAAAACAAAAAAATGAAGTGAGATGTAGTCTACTTGTAGAGTATTTGCCTGATATTGTGCAAAGGAGGAAGGGAGGAAGGAAGGAAGGAAGGAAGGAAGGAAGGAAGGAAGGAAGGAAGGAAGGAAGGAAGGAAGGAAGGAAGGAAAGCAGGCAAAGAACCTGGCCACGAGGTCAGCTGATTTTAACCTGAAAGACTATGTTTATGGAAGTTGAACATCTCAAGAAATATTTCCTCAAGGCACAAGTCTCTGAAGCCTGGTGACCTGGAAGGAAAGTCAGGTCTCCTCTCAACAGATACAACCCAGGCCCCTCCCTCCTGGCCACCAGAGAGATGCCCCTACAGGCTTGGGCCTTTCTGCCAAGGCAGGCCTGGAGCTGATTCAGGGGCCCAGCTGCCTGTTGCCATGGCAACATTCCAGCACACTTTGCATAGTGACGGGGATGCTAGGTTTTGCTAACAAAGTGCTCTGTAAAGGACTTCATGTCTTTGGCAGGGACAATTCCGCCTTCTTTTTCTCGCAAATAACTGTGGGGGCTGTTAAGAGGGATTTGGCAAGTCACTTCCTCTGTCTTGGCCTGCACCCCTGGGCTTTCCTTGAAGGCACAAGTTGGCAGCTTTTGCTTTCTCTAGTTCCAAATATACCATCACTACCCTCCTCCTGTCCACTCCCCCGTCCAGAGGAAAGAATGGTTTCTCCCTCACTTAGAGCCCAACATGTTTACGAAAACAGGAGGAATATGCACTGTTCTAATCGCCTGTATCCCTTCGGCTGATTGCTGGGTCAAACAGTCCTCAATCCCCTTTCCTTTGTTCAGAATGCCCAGGGATTTTCAGGATTGAAGCAGGAAGACCATGTCGTATCCTGGGGAATGAGTCCCTGGGGCAGGAAATAGGCTCTGAATTCTGAGTGGACTTGGAAGGAAGCCAGGCAGCTGGGCAAATCCTGATTTTATTTTGTCCAAGGCATGTGATCTTGAACACACATTACTTAATCTTTCTGGTCCTCACTTTCCTCATTCATGCAATGGGATGCAAATACCGGCTTTATATGGGCATCGTGGAAGGGATGCTCCAAAATGTAAATGCATCTCATGCCTACCTGCTTCTGTTGCCTTTGCTCTCATCTTGAGCCAACAGACTGGGGCCTGAGCCTCCTGGCCTCCTCATTTCTACATCAGTCTCCCCCAGCTCAGCTAGACTTGGTGACCACGCCAACATTTAAATAGCATCCTGCGGCTGGGAGTGTGACTCAGTAGTAGAGGAATTGTCTAACATGTGTGAGACTCTGGCCATCCCTAGCACATGGTGGGTGGTGGTGGGGAGGTGCTTTATATATCAAGCTGGTCCTGGTGGCACAGGTCGGTAATTCCAGCTACTCCGGGTGCCAAAGCAGAAGGATTGCTAGTTCAAGGCCTGCATGGGCTACTGGATGAGTTCCAGGCCAACCTGGGCAATTTAGTGAAATCTTGTCTCAAAATAAAGAGCGGTCTGAGGATACAGTCCAGTAGAAAAGTGCATTTGTGCCCAGCATGAACAGAAACTTGGGTCCAATCCTCAGTGCTACAAAAAGAAAAGAAAATGACAATGAAAAAAAAAATCACTGGGAAGCCGGGGCAGAAAGATTTCAAGTTCAAGGACAACCGAGGCTACACAGCAATCCTGAGTCTCAGTTCCCCACCACCACCACCACTAGTGGCTTGTTATTGCACTTCAGATAAAACCCACCCTTCTCCCTCATTTCTTCCACGTCATACATTTCTATTGCTCAGAGACATTGAGGTCCTCACCTCGGGGACATGGCCCTTTCCATTCCCTTTGCTGGTTCCCTCGTGTGCTCAGTTCTCAGCTTGAGAAACCACCTCCCACCACACATCCAAACCGGCTCCTCCCAGCCATCCAGTGTCACAGCCCTTTGCTGGTTTTCTTCCTAACACTGCCCACATTTGCACATTTGGTACATCTGCCTCTTGTATCTCGCTATCTCCAGTGTCCACACAGCTGCCATATGATAGCTTCAATACAGTCTACTGAGTGAATGATGAATGAATGAATGAATGAATGAATGAACACGTGAGTGAATGAGGCAGTCAGAGCATTGGAAGCTGAGCCTGAAATGTAAGAGAGCACAAAAGATGTCTGTCCTTTTTCCTATGAAGTTTATTTGAGACTAGGTCTCACTGCGTTGCCCTGGCTGGCCTCGAACTCACAGAGATCCACCTGCTCTGCCTCCTGAGTGCTGCGATTAAAGGTGTGCGCCACCACATCTGGCTTGTTTACCTTTTCTTTTTGCCACCTTCATCATCTGGCTATGTGGCAGAGGGCTCTTTTGCTAGAACTATGGCCTCCAAAGCCTATTAGAGTGTGGGAAGCAAATGTTAGAATTCCTATTAACACTCGTTTTAGCACATTTTAATTTCCATATTTGTCTATGTTTTATCATTTAAGAAACCAATTAGCACAATATTACATGTATATAGTTTATGTATAAATATACATATCTTGGAGCACGGGCTTAAAAATACTTGGAGAGCGCGGCTGGGAGGAAACAAATAAGCAGACTGTTGGCATCGTGATCCAGATACACTGGGCTGGGCCAGCCCGGATTTCTAGAGCAGATATTAGAGGCTGAATGCCTTGAGAGTAAGGCAGGGATGGGGTGACAGTGGGTGCACACTCCCACAGATTCCTAGCACCTATGTTGACCTTCTTCACAAATGACCCTCCCTGCCCAGTTCTTCAGAGAGACTTGCAATTTTCCCTTTCCCGGAGTTTTGGTTTTTGTTTTTTAGAGACAGGGTTTCTCTGTGTAGCTTTGCACCTTTCCTGGAGCTCTCTATGTAGCCCAGGCTGGCCTGGAACTCACAGAGATCCACGTGCCTCTGACTCCCGAGTGCTGGGGCTAAACCACTGAGAGGTTCTTTTGCAAGTCTCTAGAGAACCTCTGACTCTAGAGCTTAGTCTTTTCGCATCCCCAGAGGCAAGTATGCATAGGGGAAGGCTGAGGCCCAGAGGCTGCCTTAGCAAAGGCTGGTGTTTCTCCCATTCCTGTGTTCTCTGTACGCAGCATGGTGCCTTGAGCAGGGGGGGTGCCGTACTTGGTGATCACCATCACTGCCCATGACACCCTCTCCAAGTGTCTGAGCTGAGAGAACACTCAGGGAGCAAGCAGACCCATTGTTTCACTGCCAAGATCGAAACTAAATGGGGCTCGCCGAGGCCAGGGCTGGCCCAAAGTTGGGGAGCATCCAGCCATCACTCTGTTTTGTGCCTGTTTCTCTGCTTTGCCAATGGTGACAAATGCTCATTTATGACCCTGGCCTTCCTTGGCTCCTCCTCCTTGGCCTGCTACTTAGAGCTCCAGTTCTCCCAAACGCTCAGGCTTTCTTACTGGGAGAGGAGCCAAAACTCGAAATATTCCAAATCACAGTTCCACCGCCTTCACCAAACCCACATTCCATATACCTGCCCACTCTTTCTATGGATGTTAATGATGTCACTGCCCTTCTAGTTGCATTGGCCTCAATTACAAAGTGTTCAAACTTCTACTGAGTAAGCGCTGCTAGAGGTCGGGCACTTTTTTAAAAATGGACTTCAGTGTTTTAAAGTGTGGGGGATGGGTAGGGGAGAGGGCATGCACGAAGAAGTTAGAGCACACTCCTTCTATCTCTGTATGGCTTCCAGGGATCAAACTCAGGTCTCTCTAGGTGTGGTGGTTTGAATAAGAATGTCCCCCATAGACCCAGAATTTTGAATACCTGTTCCCCAGTTCATGGTACTGGGTTTTGTTTTGTTTTTCGTTTGTTTGTTTGGTTTTGGTTTTTTTGAGACAGGGTTTCTCTGTGTAGTTTTGGTGCCTGTCCTGGATCTCGCTCTGTAGCCCAGACTGGCCTCAAACTCACAGAGATCCACCTGCCTCTGCCTCCCGAGTGCTGGGATTGAAGGTGTGCGCCACCACTGCCTGGCTTTCGTGGTACTGTTTGAGGTTTAGGAGGTGTGGTCTTGCTGGGGGAAGTTTGTCCCTAGGACTGGATTTTGAGGTTTCAAAGCCACACAGCATTGCTAGTTAGAGCTTTCTGCTCTGTGCTTGGGTTCAAGGTGTGAACCTTCGGCTTCTGTTCCAGTCACCATCTGTTCCTGCTGCCATGCCTCCCTGTCATGATGATGATGGCATCTTTTTTTTTTCTTGACACAAGGTCTCACTATGTAGCTCTGACTGGCCTGGAATTCACTATATAGACCAGGCTGGACTTGAACTCACAGGGATCTGCCTGCCTCTGCCTCCTGAGTGCTGGGATTAAAGGCATGCACTACCATATTTGGCTTGATGATAACCTCTTAACCCTCTGGTACTATGAGTCCAAATAACCCCTTCCTTCCATAAGATGTCTTGGTCACTGTTTTATCAAAGCACTAAGAAAGTAGCTAACACAGCAGGCTTGAGTATCAAGCATTTCTATTTGCTGAGCTGTCTCACCAGCCCTAGAAATGTTTTCCGGGCAATAAACGTACATACCAAAGAGTGTGCACATTGACTAGCGATCACAAAGTACATCTCCTGTACTCATTCTCATCTTCCCAGCTTGAGAAGTTAACCAGGAGCCGGGCGGTGGTGGCGCACGCCTTTAATCCCAGTACTCAGGAGGTAGAGGCAGGCGGATCTCTGTGAGTTCGAGGCCAGCCTGGTGTACAGAGCGAGTTCCAGGAAAGGCACAAAGTTACACAGAGAAACCCTGTCTCGAAAAAACAAAAACAAAACAAACAAAAAGACGAGAAGTTAACCAGGACCAGGACTGAGTAGCCTTCAACTGTTAGGCACTAATGATTGCAGATCATCCCTCCCGCAGCTCTGGGAGTAGTGTAGCCCAATTTACAGAACACACATTATTTTTCTTTAAACCAAGTAATTTAATTTTTGCCTCAACTATCCAACCAATAAGGCTTTTTTGATACACTCAATTTTTGTTATTATTAAATTCTATTATATACTAGCATACATGTATAACTACTGACTTGAAAGAGAGCATGCATGTACTTCGAAAATCCTCCTCTGTACTATCAGCACATACCACTTGCAAAATGTGTGTCATGTTTTGTAAGACATTGTACTGAGGGAATTAGTGTGAGGGAAAGTCTGTTTCTGGTAGGAAACATCAAAAAAGGCTTCGAATCTGATGGGGCAACATCCATACTGAACCCAAACTTTGTAGCCCAGATGCGGCTATGTAGAGATGCCTTCCACTCTGGTAGCAAGTCTCTGAGAAGACATCCTGAAAGTGTTTGGGTTGGGACTTGAGAATTGAAGCTGACTTTTCATGAGTACAGTCAACAGTGGAAGGAAAATCATTCCTCTAGGGATAGAAATGGAGAAAACCTCATCGGGGCTGAGAGAAAATCCCCTGCTTCAGGTTTTAGGGCTGTGACTGTAGCCCACTGGGACAGAATCTCTCAGACCAGGGATAAGTAAGCTTGCACACAACGCACAAGCCCAAGAACGGGCTACTGGTAGATTGCTGGGATCACAGCTGAGCTGTGTCTTGGAATTCAGTACCTCCACCGAAACCTCTTCCTCAAGTCCCCACACCAAAGTGAAGTGTGTGCAGGTCATGGCAGATGGGACCAGCAGTGTGACCAAAAACTGGGCTTAAAGATGGCTAACTTGGGTCCAAGACACAAGCAGGACACGTTCTAGCTCAGTCTCTTCCCTGGTCTATTTCTCCATCTTCTAGTTGGGCCCCCTGAGGCAGGGCGTTAGAGGAACGAGAGCATGAGGAAAGTGGCAGGCTGGCTCTTGTGCCAGCTTTGGGGATCCAGGTGGCAGTCTGGAGCTGGCGCTGCCTCCCACCCGCTTCTCCACCCTCCCCTCTACTATCCTGAAAGGCAGGAGAGTCTGCTGACGAGATGGCGAACAAAGAACAGTCACCTCTTTCACTTTGCAGACATGGCCCCCAGTGTTGCTTGCCAGCCCCAGATTTCTCCCTCTCTTCTGCTGACTTATCGGAAGCATCAAGTATGGTGGGACTGGAGGCAGGAGATACTAGCTAAAGAGTGGGGCCTGCCTCTCCCTCCGACCCCTCCTCTCCAGACTTGGCTGCTCCTGGTTTCACTCAGTCTGAGCTTATTCCGGAAATTCCTCAAACTCCATATGAAGACACCACAGAAGTGCAGCCCCCTCCTGGTCTCTCTCTCTCTCTCTCTCTCTCTCTCTCTCTCTCTCTCTCTCTCTCTCTCTCTCTCTCTCTCTCTCTCCCTCTCCTTCCCTCTCCCTCTCCCTCTCTCTCTCCTCCCTCTCTCAGCACTTGGCATAGTGATCAGGGGACTTTCCCAGCCCCTCTCCACAGACAGCCACCTCAGACCAGGGGACCAGTCAGTAGAGCCACCAGCACCCTGTGCATCCCCGATGTCCTTTCTGATAAGCAAGAAGCTGAGACGATTTGAGTATGTGGGCCACAGGGAGCTGTGTGTGAAGCTTTCAGAGGAGCCGTCAGGAAGGAAGATCAGGAAGGGTCTGCCGGGCAGGGTGGCTGGCTCCATGGTCCTCCTAATACCTAACTAGCTACTGGAAACGTGGTCTCTTTTCTCCAGCAGAAGCTCATTGAAGCATAGTCTATGTCAGGCCATCCCCAAGGTGCAGCCTCAAGCCACTCTACTCCCACACAGCCCTGGAAGCTCTGGACTACCAGACAGGGAAGTCTCATGGACTCGTCGGGGAGGAAGACAGCTAAGGCTAAAAGTACTCAGACCTAGAGCGTGGGTTAAAGTAATCAGACCCAGAGCGTGGGTTAAAGCAATCAGACCAAGAGCGTGGGTTAAAGTAACCCGACCAAGAGTGTGGGTAGGGAGCAGGGCTTGTGGGAGCATATAGTGGCATCTGAGCTCGGGAGTCTTACATGGGAAACAGTAAGAAAGGGATGGGGACACGCTTTAGCAAGTACTCACTAGGTGCCTGGTACCGTGTCATAGAAGTCTTACAGTACAATGGTCCCCCCTTACACATGGTGAATGTATTCCAGGATCCTGGAACTACTGATAGGACTGGAGCATGAACAGACTATGTTCTTTTCCCCATAAAGACACACATGCCTATGACATAGTTTAGTCTATGAACTGGGTACAGTATGAGACTAACAACTACAACCATGAATAAAACAGAACAGGAATTTACTAGCATAAAGTTATGTGGCGGCAGGTTCTCTGTCTCTCACTACATCCCATTGTACGATGCTTACCTTTGCTGTGATGTGGCGAGACAATACAAAGCCCCTATGATGAGACCAAGGGCACTGAATCATGTCGACACCGTGAGGTCATCAAACTACTTATGACGTGACAATTTGTCAAGAGGGCTGGGTGGGTCAGCTCACTCCTGTAATCCTAGCTCTTGGAGGCTGAGGCAGGAGGATTGTTGTGAATATAGAGACACCACTCCCCTCCCCCTCTTACACACACACACACACACACACACACACACACACACACACACACACCTTTCAGGAGGATAATTAAACTATGGCAATGGGAATGATTGGGCGTCGGGAGATGATGTCAGTGATTGGGGATATTTCATAGGTCACGGTTTCTTAACCAAAGCATTTTTGGGGAAGATTTTGTCATCAGAAGTTGTTCTCTCATGTTTCATGTTCCAATGATTCTGTCACACTTTTACCAAATGTAGGCTCTAATGGGTTTGTTTTTCCAGAAGTCTCGGTTGAAGGCTTGCTTGGAGGCTGAGGACCTAGCCCAAGGCTAGAGTACTTGTATGACATTCACTAGGTCCTAGGCTGGATCCCCAGCGCCTCAAACACACTTGCTTTGGTTGGTGTCTCCTCTCTTGAATCAACTTCTTCAGCTCCTCTTGAAATGTGGCAGCAGTTGGCTTCACTGGCAGACAGGCTGTCCTGACATTTTTCTATTTTTCAGCCCAAACCTATTCTTGAATCCGTGTAGCCAGCCCTTACTTGGGACACATGGCTTGGTGTCACTCTCTCCCTAGCTCCCTCGCTGGAGTTTTCTTATAGGCTCCATGGTTCTGATGCCACACGTTGCCAGCAACAGTTGGAACACGTTTTCTGTTCATGTCTTCCACCCACGGATTTAATTCCTTTTGCGTGCATTTCTTCTTTCTTCACAGTTTTGCAGATAGATTTGTTCTTACCATAGTCTTAGCAACCTTGGCACACAGCTCCTCTCTCCCTCATTAACTTGAGAACTTTCACTTCACAGAGGCTCTTGGTGGATTTTCTTTGGCACAGCCAAATTGTTAGGTAGCTAGCCAGATATTAGCAGGCTTAGAGGGATTAGAGCCGGACTGCTCTCTAATACCAACAGCCTGTAAAACCAAGTGTTCCAACTACAGCCCCATCATCCGAATGGGATCTTAGAGGGGTGACATCCTGAACTGCCTAGAAGATCATTAATTGAAATTATCTAAACCTGCTTCCAGGATCCCTGAACCTTATACTTATTGTGTGCAGGAGGCTTTCTGATAGAACATAGGTATACCATTGCCTCCTCTTGGAAGAGTCCAAACAAGCTTGTCAATCACCTAGACAGGAAAGCACCCCTAAGGAAAGCTATTCCAGAGACAGCTTCGGAAATAATGTAGAGGCTGCCTGAAATGTAATTCAGCAGAAGAGTCTTTCTTATTGTTGTCACTCATACTACTTGAGAGTGTGTCCTACAAAAATCCCCTTGGTCACTGTCCTTTCTCTACTTTGTAATAGACGCCATCTGTCTTCTATATTGCATTGTGTGCATCTCATCCAAATTCTTTTGATGGAGATCACAAGGAAGGAGGAAGGAGCCAAGGAGTGGAGACGGAGCAGACCTAAGTGACCATCACTCTTCTTGGGATTTGGGGCCATTATTAAGTAAAATAAGGGTGGCTTGGACTGAGGTGGTTATTAAGCGATTAAGGAGCAGGCAGAAGACAACAGTGTATGGACAAAAGATTGAGTTAAGTCATCAGTGGCTCAGAGTGCTAAGAGGTGAGATTTCATTATGCTGCTCAGAACAAAGCGCAATCGAAAACTGTTTATCTCTGGAATTTTCCATTTCGTGTTTTTGGACTTTGACTTCAGAGAGCAAGGCTAGAGAAGGGGAGACGACCGTAGCTTACAGGTTAGGTGTTTTTATTGCCTTCCCAATACACAGATGAGAAGACTCAAGGCTAGGATTGAGTGAAGAGGGTCAGGGATGTAGTAGGGTTTGCAGAAAGCAGGTGAGTATGTGAGATGCAGGGTGTAGGCGCTCCATATGAAATGAGTGTTAAGAGGAATGCAAGGAGAAAGGAGGTGTCTACCTCTGCAAATCTTCTTTGTTGTTGTTTTCTAAACTGGTAACAAATTTAGTAAATGTAAAAACCCAAAGGAAGAAGAAACTACTAAGTGTTGCTAGAGATTTTAGAGTCAAAGCCTGGGTCCTGGCAGTCATAACAAGCTGGCCTCAGCTACTAGTTCTCAATATGCCAATTAAAGAGACAAGTAATAGACCAGGTATGGTGATACCCAACTTTAATCCTAGCACTCAAGAAGCAGAGGCAGGGCCGGGCGGTGGTGGCGCACGCCTTTAATCCCAGCACTCGGGAGGCAGAGGTAGGCGGATCTTTGTGAGTTCGAGGCCAGCCTGGGTTACCAAGTGAGTTCCAGGAAAGGCGCACAGCTACACAGAGAAACCCTGTCTCGAAAAACCAAAAAAAAAAAAAAAAGAAGAAGCAGAGGCAGAAGGATCTCTGAGAGTTCCAGGCCAGTCAGGGCTACATAGAGGAGGGATGGGGAAGAGAGAGAAGAGGGGGAGAAAGATGGAATATTAATGTTGAAGAATAGGGAAAGGATTTCAGTATGACCTCACTGGGAAGAGGAACAAATAAAGAGGTCATTTGTCCCCAAGTCCACCTTCAGGGTGCTAATTTCAGGGTTTTAGGTTTAAATAGGAGCAAGAGGTATGCATAACTGTCCTAATTAGGTTTCTGTTGCTATGCTAAAACACTGACCAAACCCAACCTGGGGGAGGGAAGGGTTTATTTGGCTTATGCATCCATCCAAAGATGCAGTCCATCACTAAGAAGTCAGGGCAGGAGCTGAAACAGGAACCATGGAGGGGAGCTGCTTACTGGCTTGCTCAGCCTGCTTTCTTATAGAACCCAGGACCACCAGCCCAGGGATGGCACTGCCCCCGGTTGGCAGGACTCTCCCACATCAATCATTAATAAAAAAAGCTCCCCCCCTCTGTCTGTCCAGCAAGGTAGTCTGACTAGTTGTGAGAACTGTGTGCTATTTTGTCCTGGGAGATAAGTTCTTTTGACTGACACCAGGACTTCATCCTTCCCCTCTATAGCATGGAATTCTTGAGGAATGTCCAGTTTCTTGGGGGTTGTTGTTTCAACAATCTGATTGCCAAGGGGATGGGCACATGGGTCTCTTTTGAATGTCTTCTTTCCAGCCAGGATGGTTATATAGAGATCTTGGCCAAGCTTTCTCTCCCTCTCTCTCTCTCTTAGCCCCTATTCGGATATCTGTAGAGTGAATTCAAGTAACACCTGTCTGACAGGGCTGCTGTGAGGAAGATCTGTAATGCTGAATTTGAACTGTGCTTTTGAAGAGCTAAAAGTGTACCTCAGTGGTAGGACTTACCTTGCTTTCCAGTTCCTGGTTTCCACCCCCAGCACTGAAAAATGCTTTGAGGAGGGCTTCTGTAGTCCCTAGTCATATTCAAATTAAATTTTTTGCTACATTTGCTCATTTTATTTTATGTGTGTTTTGCCTGAATGCATGTATTGCACTACATGTGTGTTTGGCTCTCAAGGAGGTTGGAAGAGGGCATCAGAACCCCTAAACTGGAGCTGCAGATGGTCGTGAGCCACCCTGTGGGTGCTAGGTATTGAACCTGGGTGCTCTGCAGTAGCAGCCAATGCTCTGAACCATTGAACCATCTCTCCAGCCTGATATTCAACTTCTCGACCAGGGCAATGAGTGCACAAGTGTATCCAGTTTATGACCATCCATCCATCCATCCATCCATCCATCCATCCATCCATCCATCCATCCATTCACACATTCCTCATCCCCTCTTACCCATCTTCTCTCCAAACACTTCCAAAACCCATTTCTTTGTTCATGCCCTCTCACTTCATTGAGGATATTGTCTAGAGTCCCATGTGCACAAGTCAATTGAATTTTGTTCTCTTTCAACTTTCAGAATGGCCCACACACTTTGCAACCAACTCACGATACCATGGTTCCCTTTATAGGTTTCTCTGAGCTTTATTTTAGTCCATTTTTACAATTTTGAACCTCCCAAGACTCATACTTAAGACCTAGCATAAAGACATAAAAGAGCAAGAACCAAATGTTCCCCCAAACTTCAGTTATTCACTTATCACCTTCAAGATTTTTGCCAGCTTCATTAATCTCCATGATTTGTAAAAATCACATTCATAAATCTATTTTCCCAAGATGCTTCACTCTGGGTACTTCCCACTTGCTCTGGGGCTATTTCCCAAGCCCTTATTTTGGTCTCATGTTGGGTCCACTGGAGACTTCTTGTCACACCCCACAGTGAGCTGCAAAGCCCAAGGAGGGGTTCCACCATGTTGCACTTTGTTTTCTTTTCTTTCTTCCTCCTTCCTTCCTTTTTTCTTTCTTTCTTTCTTTCTTTCTTTCTTTCTTTCTTTCTTTCTTTCTCTCTCTCTCTTTCTTTTTTTTTTTTTTTTGCAATTTCTCCCTCACTAGGTCAACAGTCTGAGGCACTTTGTAGATTTGTTAAGGATTGAAGAGACCCCTGACAGCTGGGTCCCTGGAGCTTGCAGTCCCTGGATTTACCAGTATGACCTTCCCTTTTCTGTGTTTAGCCACCTCTTCATCCTGACGACTCAGTCATCTCCTTTGGGAAGCACACCCCAGCCCTTCCAGATGGAAGCATTTTTCTCTGATTCTCCTTCACCTCTGATAATTCTTCTCTGTATTGTCACCCCCTTTTGATGTGTCAGTCGCCCCTCCTAGGTGACTTATGCCCTTGCCCCTACCGCTAGCACAGGGCTTAGGCAGAGCAGATCCCTGGGAACTGTTGACGGAATGCCTAAATGACAATTGGATGAGCGGGCGTCTGGATGGATGTGTGAATGGCTTTCATTTTAGACCCCCTTGTCCCCAAATCAGAAAGCTCTGACCCACACCCACAACGCTCTGTGGCTGTGAATATGACAGACAGACCCCCCTGTTCCTGTGTCTGATGACATCAGCATTGAACAGTCTGTCTTACTACCTCGCCTAAGTGACTCAGGGCTGTCTGGCTCCAGCAGACTTGATTCCAGAACCGATGGCCCTAGCTCACTGCCAGGCTGTGAGGCTGGAACAGGCTGCTGAGCCAGCACCACCTGCCCCTTGTCACTTATCCCACAGGGCTGCAGCACTCGCGACAGGCTGCTGCATATGTGTGTGAGAGCGCGCGCATGCGGCGCGCGCATGGATTTTCTGTGGGACATGAAAAGAGCCTTCTCATTGGCTGCCGAGGGTCCCAGTTCCAGTCTGTGAATCTCTGGGCTGCTGGCTCTGCCCTCCCATGGGAAGGCAAAGCAGGCAAGGGAGGGGAGAGTCGAGTGAGGCTTCAGGTGTGTCTGACAAGGAAGCAGGTACGCCTGGTGGCCGCATTGGGCATTCCAGAGGCATCTGGATGTGCTAGCGCCAAGCCTGCAGCCTGGAAGCCTCGTGCTCTGCCCAAATTTCTTCAGGTTTCTCTTAGGACTGGAGCCCAGAACCCACTGGCAGCTGTCACAGAACGGGATCCGTCCCCCAGTGGAACAGGGAGCTGTGTCACTTAGAATTCCTGGGTAGCACATTCCTTCACTGGTCCTTGTCACACTCATGGATGAGGCTCTGTAATTGGCCCCTCGCTCCTGCAAGCTTCTGCAGATCCAGAGAGCAAGCGGCAGCAGGAATGACAGCTCTGAGAGCAGAGGCAGCCAGGGACAGTAAGGGCAACCGAGTCGGGTCCCGGGGGTTGCGGGGGCTGGCCCCATGTGCAGATTCAGATGAGGTGGGGCTTGCACTCAGGGTTTGCTAGGGTTCTTTTTTGGAACCTGGGCTGCTAGACCTGACAGGAGCGCTGAGCAAGGGGGAGGGGATAGAGAGGGAGGAAGGGAGCGAGGGAGGAGAGAGAGAGAGAGAGAGAGAGAGAGAGAGAGAGAGAGAGAGAGAGAGAGAGAGAGAGAGAGAGAGAGAGAGAGAGAGAGAGAGCGCCCTAGCAGGCTCTAGTCCAAGTGAGAGGTTCAGATCTGGACAATACTGTGCCAAGGGCACAAGTGGGATTTGGAAGAGCCATGTGTGTAAGAAGCAAAGCTGAGGTGATGTAAGCACCTGGGGAGGAGCACAGGTCGAGGAGGAGGAAGAGGAGGAGGAGAAGGAGGGGGAGGAGGAGGAGGAGGAGGAGGCGGTGGCGCGGCGGCCGCGGTGGCTGCCAGTCCAGAACAGAATGATGGGCAACTCTCACCACAAGCAACCGAGGAGTAAGAGCCAAAGCAGCAGGATGCATTCAGCAACAGGTACTCTCTTTCCTTCCCTCCTTTTCCCCGGGCTTCTCTAGCCAGGGCCTCCCTGGCTCACAGGGCCCCTGACCCTTGGCGTGACTTGCAGGGGCTGGCAGGGGGCGGGGAGAAAGCCTGAGGGAGATACGGGTGAACTCCCAGCTCCCCTGCTCCAGTACCAGGCTGAATTGCATAAGTCGGAGCTCCCTGAGCAGGCAGGAGCTGGCTCCTTCGCCAGCAACTCCATGCAGCCTCTGGAGGGTGGCTGGAGCGCCAGCGACTGAAGTTTATTGCTAGCACAGTGCTTTCTCCCTGGAGCCATGCACGGCTTACCCTTCAGGAGTCTCCTTTGTTATTCAAACCTCCGGCTCTCCCAGCCCCCAGCCCCGCCCCACACGTGTACACCTACACCTCTCCCGGGCTCTACCTCGGCTGCTGCCTGCTCTGAGTGAGGCAGATGAAGCTGTTTCTTGCTGTGTAATGCCCTGCCCCCCACCTCCCGGCCCCAGCCCTTCCTTAACTGAGCTCCTCTCCCTGCATGGGCTGAGGGGAGGGAGCACTGGACAGCCTGGAGTCTGTTGTCCTCCTACTTTCAATGTGCTCTTCTCTGCCCTCTGTGTCCCTCCAGAGGTGGACTCAAGGGTGCGGGCATAGTTTCCCCCAACAACTTCTTCCTAAACCTCACAGGGTGGAGACTAGGGTCTGGAGACAACTTTTGCTAGCTTGCCTTTGCAAAGCACAGCGAGAGCACTGTGCGAGGACACAGTCGCCCTTGCTCCACCCATACCCCCACCAACTTAACTTTTATCCCCTTCCCCCTTTTTGGACCCTGGGCCTCAGACATCTCAGGAAAGTACACTACCACTGAGCTGCACCCCATTTTTTTCCTCCCCCTCACACGGAGTCCCAGAAGAGCCCAGAGTTCCCTCTGTGACCATTTGGGAAGCTTTCATCCACTATCCAGGTCAATGGGAAGGAAAGGGAAGTTTCTGCCAGGTGTAACTCAAGTTGACTGGACAAAGTAGTAGGTGGGTCAGTGCCATCCTGAAAGCATGTCATGTTCAGACACAGAGGGTGCCTCTGTCTGTTTCTGGGGCTCTGCTGGCTGTACATCTAACGGTAGTTGTCCAAGTGGCAGCTCTAGAGAGGAGGGGGCTCACAGGGTGTTTGCGGAGGGGGTCGGGGAGCAGCTACAAGAAGGTCAAGAGGCTGTGCTGATGAGCCCCACTCCTGGAGCCTCCTAGAAAGAGTATTACTTTAGACTTCTGGGTAGGCTGAATTGGCTCCTTTGGTGGACTAAGTCAAGGACAAGATTCTAAGTATTGGGCTTTCTTTGTAATAGCCTGAGAACGCACTCTGTTAAGGCTACTATTAGCAGGTAAATGGCCCAGCCACCACCTTGTAGCATCTCTCTTCTCTGCCATGGAGCTGGAGACTCAGGACCTGCTGGCGTCACACAGAGATGCTTTGCACAGCTTTGTCTCGAGGATAGCTTTCCACTTGCTAATGTTCAAAATTTGGGCAGTTCCTGGCTGGTTGTTTCAATTCTTAGCAGTTGCTTTGTGTTTTCAATGGCTGCCCCACCCAGGGTCATCCTGGAGGCGGTGGCTACCCCAGCAACCTCTGGCAGCATCAGGAGGTGGTCTCATGACCACTTCTCCCTCCCTAATACCCTCCACCCCCTGACGCAGGACCAGGCCTGCTCACTGACTATCACTAGGCAGACCCGGAAGCCTCCAGGAAAAACTCACTCCAACTGGGCAGACCTAAAGAGCTTAGAGTTCAGTTCCCCGCCCCTTGCAGTGTACAGCCTCACAGGCTGCTCAAAGAGAGAGACAGGAACAAGCGGTCAACCATGCTCTCAGAGAAGAGCTGAGCCCCTGCCTATGGGCAGTCCAGCAGTGACCAGGAAAGATCTTGTGAAGGGAGAAAGCCTTCCTTCCTTCTCCCATCGTTAAATGAAAAATGTCCTGTCCTTGGAGTTCCGTCTTAGGTCTGCTCCTCTCACTGCGCACCTCTCCCTTAGCAGTCTAGGCTACCGTGAGGAAACCACCTCTATAGGCTTGACCTCTGCATCTCTGTCGGCGGCCGAGACTAACATAACCCGCTCCTCTACATCCAACCTAATGTCCCAGGAGTCTCACACTCAGCTAAACACAGCTTGCTCCATCCTTTCCCTTCCTGCTTCCTTTTTCTCCTGTTTTTTTTTTTTTTTCCTCTTAATGGCATCAGCATCCTTCTAGGAAACCAAACTGAAAACCTAGGAGTTACCCTTCGCTCTACTCTCTCCTTGATCTCACACAATTTTCCTTTGTGCATCCACTCAGCCCTCTACCCAACAATTATTTGTTGCTAAGACTTCCTCTGAGACATAGCCCCTGCTCTTCTTGCCCCCTGCCAATGTCCACTCTTGCCTATTCTAGAACTGATTCCTGGCCTTTGCCTCTGACCTTCTCCTAGCTAACCTAACAACCACCAGAGCACTTTCTTGCTGTGAGCCCAAACCTTGCTAACGTCGGAGTGGGAGTATCAAGATTGTCTCCCTGCCGTGGAGGTAGATCCCAAGCAGCCCGAGGATACTCATGGATGATGGAGAGAAAACTTCTTACCTTTCAGTTCTGCGTGCATTTTAATGCAGATTAGAAAAGTCTACATAGTGTATCAAACTCGGGTTTCCCATAGTTTTTTATTAGGGTAAGGTTAATTGTTTTTAAAGTGAGTCGCTTTGGATAAAATGACTAATAGTATTTTTGCCGCATGGAAAAGGCAAAAGTGGAGAACCTGGAAAAATAATGCTTGAGCTTTGTGGGGGAAACAGTTTCTGGGGTAAAGTGGATGTTCCTCGGCACATTTTAGTGAGCCCCGTGATTGGATGCTGCCTGTTTCTCCAACCTCACCCGCTGTCACTTCTCACCCTCAACTTTGATGATACAGTGGTACTGAATGGCTTCTTTCCCCCAAACCACCCATTCACCATTTCTGTGACTGGCTGAATGTGTCTTCCTCTGCTTGGAGTGTATCTTCCATCCTCAATCGTCTTCTGGCCACTTCCTATTTGGCCTTCCAAACCCTCCTCCAATGTCATCTCATCTTTGAAATCTTCCTTGTCTAGTCCCCTCCCTTCATCCCTCTTTTCTTTATACACACTTGATACACTCTCATCACTTTACCAGTGCGGAAACTGTTACATTGTGTACTCGTTTCTTTTTGAAATGTGGTCTTACTTTGGTGGTGCCTGCTGCCTTCGAACTCATTTTGCAGCCCAGGACTGGTCATGAACTCCTGCTCTTCCTGCTTTCGCTCCCCAGTGCTGAGATTACAGGCGTACACCACTACACCTGGCCCTGTGTTTGCTGGTCCCTCACTGCTTCCGCCAGTGCTGGGCTTTGAACACAGGGCCCCTTGCATACTAGGCAAGCAGCTCTACCATTGAGTTCCACTCCTAGTGCCGGAGTTGCATTCTTTGTTTTTTAATATTTTATTTATTTATTATGTATGCAGTGTTCTGCCTGCCGGCTAGAAGAAGGCACCAGATCTCATTATAGATGGTTGTGAGCCACCATGTGGTTGCTGGGACTTGAACTCAGGACCTCTGGAAGAACAGTCAGTGCTCTTAACCCCTGAGCCATTTCTCCGGCCCTGTAGTTGCATTCTTAAATGAATTTCCAAGACTGCACATCTGCCAGGATGAGAGTGAGCCCATGACTAAGGCCTCCTGGATTACTTGCCCATGAAACTGCAGGATGATTTTAAACAGGTCACTTGTCTTTGTTTCTTGCATCTTTTGGTTAAGTTAGGGATCCTTGGAGGGGACTCTTAGAAGCCCTTGAAGGAAGTTGGGAGCATGTGGTATGAGCTAGGTTGGAAAGCTTTTTGGAAGTTGAAGTCGCCTTTCAAATGGGGGAGAGTGATGATCGCAGAAGGGGGAGCACTGTGGGCTGTTGCTCCCGAGCTGAAGGCAGAGCTGGGCCCTGCCACTAAGCTCAGCAATTGGTACAACTGGAGAGGTGGGATGGGGAGAGACCGCGGCAGGCAGCATGTGGAGTCCCAGCAGGACCTTAGAACATAGTAGGCTGCTTTGAGGGAAGGAAGCTCCTCTGCCAGCCTCACAATCTGGAAACGATTTCTCACCAGCTTTCAAGCCCCGTCGCTTCTTGAGCAAACGGGGCTGTATGCGGCGCAGTCATTAATGTGTGTTTGTGGCGCTGTTACTACCTAGCATATGCATGGCTTTCCATAGAGGAGTCATCCACTTGAACCAGTACCTTGCAGAGAAGGGAGAGGGACCTTGTATTCATCACACACCTATTGCGTGCCAACACTTTACATGCACTACTTAACCCTGCGAACAACTCCTGGGGATGGATTATTGACTCCCATTTTATGGAGGAGGAAATGAGAACCAGAGGGAGGGCCGTCCCAGGACCTGATAACAAGGTCTTGTAACACGGTTTGGTACAAAATGTCAAAGAGAAACCTGAGCTCCCGTCTGTCTGCCTTTCGAGCTGGACCTATTACGGCATGCCATGTGCTTTTCAGAATCTTTGTAGCTGTGGCAGGAGTTAGTAACCCTGGAGACTGGGTGCTGTGGAAAGAGGAGCCCATGGCTCCGTTCTGGTAGGATGAGCAGATCTCTATAGCAACAAAGACTGCAATGCCCAGCTTGGTAGAAGTCCCACCATATGTCTGTTTGATAGCACGATTGTATTGTTGGAATAATTGAACTCATGGGGCTCTGTGTTGGGTCCAGAAGCTAGAGCAGGAGATGCCTGAGCTATCAAGAAACAGAGACTCTTGGCCTTAAGCCTAAACCAGGTGTAGAGAAAGGCTCCAGGTCCCAAGACCCCTGGTATCATACTGGCTTCCAGCGTCCCCTCCCCACAGGTGTGTGCTATGAGCAAGGTGACCCTGTTCTCTTCTCTGTATTGAAAGAAAATCCAGGCATTTTTATGGTTGACCTGACTCTTTCATCTTCATAAATTTATTGAATTTACAGCATCCTCGCTATCATTGTGACGGAAGCTAAACAACAGAGACTTAGGAGGAAGTCAAATTCATTTTACCTCCTCCTCTGGGAGCCTTCTTCCTAAAGACATTTCCTAATCAGATTTAATGATTCCATTGGAACGCATGGAATGGGTTAAAATTCTAGGCCAGTGAACAAAAATATTTCCCAGCACTCCTTGCCTCCTATAACTGACAGATATCCTTATAGAAAAGGTGTGAACTCTAGAGGTCAGTGTCCATTGTGGTATTCATTGTTTAAGTTACTTCTGCGGGTCTGTGACCAAAATACCCAAGAGGACAGCTTAAAAGAGGAAAGACTTCTTTTAGTTCATAGCTTTGGAGGGCTCAGTGCATGGTTGATGATGTGATGATGGACACGTGTGGAGGGCAGGTTCTCCACCTATGGGGGCCAGGATGCAGAGTAGGAGGGAGGGACTGGCTGGGGACCAGGTAGAACCCTCCTCCCAGTCACCGCACATCCTAAAATTCCTACCATCTTCCTAAGTAGCGCCAGCAGCTACGGGCAGGGCAGAGCAGAGGACATAAGCCTACTGGGGACATGTCATAGTCAAACTGTGACGCCCACATTTCCTGGGCCAGAACTGGAAGGAAGTGAAAGAAGATGTTAAACAACCAAACAAAAACCTAGTGACAATCATAATGTCAAATTATAGGGAACTGACTAAATTTAGAGCATCCAACTTCACTGAAATATGGTGGAGCTGTTTGCGAGCTGATTAAGAAAACTGTTGAGCAACATGGACAATGCTTATAAGAAAATAAAACATGGGGGGAGGGAAGGGAGTAATGTTATAATTATAATCCCAAGAACAAAAAAAATAAAAACTATGGCACATAAAAATTCACAATACAAACCCGTCTCTGCCTGTAGTCAAGAGTGGGAATGGTGGCGAAATGAAAACTTGATTGATTGTGGAGTCCAGGGTGGGTGAGTCTTCCGCTTAGATTTCCACTAATAGTGTCACATGGTTTGTGCAAAGAGTAATACAAACCGCTAACACACAGAGCAATTACACTGGCGAGTCATTCTCACACTGAGAGACCAAATCGTATTTGTCTGAGCCGGCACAAGCACCTGCAAGACATCACACAAAATCAGGTGTCTTTTTCAGGGGAAGGGATAGAGAGGGTGGTGGAACTGGTGAAGGTAGCCCATGTTTGAATGGAAACTCCGATCCTTGTGTTGCATTTTTGGAGGAAATTGTTTATTTTTGCCCTCATATTCTCAGTTTCTTTATTGATAATGTGAGGATAAGAATAATACAACTGAGCTGGGCGGTGGTGGCGCACGCCTTTAATCCCAGCACTTGGGAGGCAGAGGCAGGCAGATCTCTGAGTCTGAGGCAGCCTGGTCTATAGAGCGAATTCTAGGACAACCAAGTTTACACAGAGAAATCCTGTCTTGAAAAACCAATAATTAAAAAAGAAAAAAAAATAACACAACTGCCTTACAGGGATATGGTCAAGAACTAGTGATCCAAGATGTTTTACAGAACCATGTGAGGTATAAAATCCTGAATAGTGTAAAGCAGCCGTTTATACTACCCCTTTGGGGTCGAATGACCCTTTCATAGGATCACCTGAGACCATCAGAAAACACAGATATTTGTATTACAATTCATAACAGTAGCAAAATTAGTTATGGAGTAGCAACAAAAATAATTTTATGGTTGGGGGGGTCACCACAACATGAGGGATTGTATTAAAGGGTCGCAGCATTAGCAAGGTTGAAAACCACTGTTGTAAAGCCTTTATATACATATATATATATATATATATATATATATATATATATATATATATAAATACTTTGAAGAAAAAAAAGTGTTAGGTACTGTTATGATTCCGAACCCAGGGCCTTGCGCTTGCTAGACAAGCACTCTACCACTGAGCTAAATCGCCAACCCCTGGATATGGTTTAAATGTGTCACCTGAAGGTTGGTGTGCTGAAAGTCTGGTCCTCAGTCTGGCAGGTGATGGAAGTGAGGCCTAGAGGAAGGTGCTGATGTCCCTGGGAGTGTGCCCTTACAGGAGACTGTCGTAGTTCTCTTGAGACCCCAGTTAGATGCCACAAAAGCAAACTGTTATAAGAGCAGGCCTGATCTATGAGCTCAGACTTTATGTCGGAACACATGCTCTAACCTCCTCACACAAGATGCCTCTTGCCATGCTGTGATGTAGCTAAAGAGGCCCTCCCCCAAGGCCAAACAGATGAGACCCTCTATTCTTGGATTTTCAGCTTCCAAAATGTGAGTTAAATAAACTCTTACTTTAGCAGTATCCACCCTTCGGTACTTTGTGGTAGCTACAGAAAACAGACTAATACAGATACTGGTGCCCATTGTGCCCCTTCTATTGACCTCCAGAGCCATTCTGGGCCCATGTTGCTAGTGGCTTCAGATGGTGGGTGCCTTGTCTTCTGTGAACACTGGGTACCACCAAAGTTTGATTAAGCAAGTGAAGTTTTCTAGTTGTAGTCTTGGAGGAGGAACAATCTGGAATGTGTTATTTTTTTTTCTTTCCTGAAATGCTTAAATTCTATGGGGAGAAGTTTGACGGAACGGTAAAGGACATGATGAAGACTGCCTCAGTTGACTACATCCTCAGACAGGCTTGACCAGTTCTGGGTTGTATGTCTTTAGGCAAGTGACCTAATTTCTCAGAGTGTCCACAGCCTCCTTGGTCAGTGCCGCCCTCACAGGATGGTAGTAAGGATGAGACAAGGTGCCGCGTGGAAAGCACCTACTGTGTGTAAGTAGTGTACGTGAGCTGCTTATTGCTGAAGACTCCCAGGGTAGGGGGGGCCGCCAGGAGTCAGCTGAGCTCAGCAGGGGAGTCTCGGAGGGGCAGAGTGTGTGTCTGTGGCCGTGCCCATCTTATTTATTTTACATTTTGGGGCAGGTGTATAGTGTGTGTGTGTGTGTGTGTGTGTGTGTGTGTGTGTGTGTGTGTGTGTGTGTGTGTGTTGAGGACACCCTCCTCCACACCTACCCTTCCTTTTCTAGCCCTTTCTCTTTTCCAGTTTGTCCCTCATTCCCTAGACAATTTCACTTCTTTCATTCAGTATAGATGCGCATGATTTCATGTGACTGTAAAACATGTAGGAACCACAAATGAGAGAAAACTGGGTATTTGTCTTTCTGAGACTGGCTTAATTTGCCTAATGTGATTATCTCCAGTTGCATCCATTTGTCCAACAAATGACACAACTTTGCTCTTCCTTATCGCTGGAAAAACTCTATGCCACATTTTCCTTCCTTTGACACCTCGGTTAGTTCCATAACTCAGCTGTTGTGAACAGGGCTGCATTAGACAGTGCTGTGCAAATACATATCTTTAAAAGAAGCTTTGGTGCTGGGGATGGACCCCAGGGCCTGTGCATGCTGGATGATCAGTCATCACTGAGCCCCAGCTCCATGATTATCCCATCTTTGTGTGTCAGCACTGAAGTGTCTTCCATGGAAAAAGCAGACATTTTGTCTCTTCCTATGTTGGGACCCAGACATTTTATTTCGTTTTATTGTGTTTATTGAAGAGCTGGGAAATCCAGATATTTTCATAAAAATGAGGCATGTGTTTGGAAACTACTCATCTTCCATAAACCTTTCATTTTAAAGACTCACAGAACTAAGGTGACATTGCCAAGGTCACTCAGCTATGGAGATTAATATGGGCAACAGTTCAGCTGCTCCCTTACTGCCGCTGCCTGGGATGCACTGGAGTTGTCCTTTTGACCTCTAGGATTATCTCAGGACCACAGGGCAGACATTTTGGGCCACATGGCCATGGCATGTAATCATAGTCCACGTGGGAGAAAGTAGACAAGGCTCTCACACTGAAAAAATGATACTTGAGATGACAAAGAAGTCCCTGGGAGGTCTTACATGCTGACAGGTCAGCTCTTGGTCACCCTTGGGGAATATCTAGGAATGATTTGGGCTGGTGTGGCTTTCTAAGTGCCGTCTGTGTCCCTATGGAGTAGATGTCTTTGGATGCAACCTTCGTTTCTCTAACAGCAAATTTCTTATTTCAGATCTTAGTCTCCTGCCCTTCTCCACGAACGCAGATGGAGAAATGTGGGGTCCTAGGCGAACCTTCTCACTCCACTTAGAGTCCCGTTCCTGATATTGGAGAGGGGGGCCCAGGGCCACCTCTGGGAATTCTTTAGGGGTTTAGGACAGGGGTGAGCAGGGCTGTTTACTCCTTAAAGCTTGTCTCAGAAAAGACATGCTGTTGCCTTGGCCACACAGGTGAGCGATGTCCACCATCTAGCATTCAGCTCCTTTGCAGTGTTTTGGCTCACCTGCGAGGGAGCAAGGAAGACAATAAGAGCTGCTGACATGCTTGCTGAAGACACTTGGCCTTTGGAGCCCCTGTTCCTGCCTCTGAGCCCTGGCTTGGAGATTCCTGACTTCCCAGGCGTTTTCCCTCACGCTTCTGATCTCAGCCCATGCTCGCACACTGCTGCTTCCACCCGCTTCCCTGGTTTTGTTACTAGTTCGCATTTCTTCTCTGGGAGTTTCAGGGCCTGACCCGAGGAACAGGGGCTGTGGCCAGAGCAAGGAGCAAAGTTACCAAAGTTGAGATCTCTTTTGGGGTCAACCAAGTGACAATTGTAATCCACGGAACCCAAAGTCATACTGCTGGATCTGGGGATGAAGGTGGCTTTCCATCCCTACCATATCAGGATTCCAAGCCTCAAAGGCAAAGTCTGTGTTATAGAAACTCACACACACCGTTTCCCTACCCAGGGACATTTACCCTGACAGCATCCAAAATCTAAGCAGGGGTTGGGTGGGGGCAAAATGCTAATATTGACTGGGACTTTAATCTTTAGAGTCTTCAAGTGTTCAATAGTACCTCTCTGGCTACATGGGATGGCAACTCCACCAGTAGCCAGCCACAGCCCAGGAGGACCTGGAGTGAGAAGTAGTTCAAGCTGGGGAGGAAGATGAGAAACTGAGGCTTGTGTGATGGCGGGCCAGAGGTCATAGCCACTGAGATCCCTGAGCCAAGAGTAAGGCTAAAAATATTTTCCAAGGGAAGCCTTCTTGAGCCTTGGGGAGAAGCCTAGAGTATAGATGAGATGAGGCCCTAATCTGTAGAGGCCTAGAGAGGTTAAGGAACTTGGCTTCAGGGCAAACAGGCAGTAAAGGAAGAGGCTGAGATTTGAACCTGGGTGGCAGGGCTTCCAAAATCTGTCATCTTAGCCCCTATACAAACCTACCCATGTGAGGGGAGTTAGATGTTCACCCTGGCTTTGCCCCTCTGCGGTAGCTACATTTGAACACTGAATTTCAGTGTCTCCCAAGAATTCCCCTAGCTGGGCATGAGGACGCAGCTTGTCACCCCAATACTTAGAAGAGGGATCATGAGTTCGAAGTAAGCTTGGACTACATAATAAGACACTGTCTGGGGGGAACATGTTGTGTGATGGTTCTCAACCTGGGGAGATTTCAAGCTAGCCGTGCCTGGGATCTACCCATCAGAAGGCTTGGTCTTACTGGTCTCATATAAAGCACAGGCTGCGCAAGGCGGGGAAAAGTGTAGACCCGCAGCCTGAACAGAAACTCCTCAATCCATCCTGACACGCATCTGACACCATCTGCCGCTTTGCCCATCTCTCCACCTAGGGCTGTAGCTTTTGTCTGTCTAGCATCAAGCAGACTGCCTGAGTGTAGGTACTCTCAGTCCTCTTCCCTGTCCTTCTCTACGCTGCTGCAGTGTGGCCTCCATACCACCACCTCTGCCGAGTTCACCCCGTCAGTGCCTGGGCACCAGCCAGTGCCACTCTTACATGCGGTCCCTTAGACTTTATTCCAATGGTTTTTCTACCATGATGTAGAAACTGGTCCTGAAGACGGGAGCCCAACAAGCTCTTGAACCTGTGCTCAAACAGTTGGAAATCTTAATATAGGCAATTCCCACCCAACCACCAGAACCCTCCAACTGCATTCCCGTCTCTGTGTCCCTATCAGGAACAGATGGGAGCCCAGCTCATGCTGGGTCTCCGCTCACACTGTGGGCAAGAAGCAGCCATGCATCTCTTTTGATTAGAAAATGGCTACTCGGACACAGGCTTAGTCCCTGGCCCATTCTCATTTCACCAGCAGAGCCGTTTAGTGCCGGGTAACAAATGAGTCCATTTGGGACTGGCTCCTGGCCAACCGCGTCCTTGTCCTTCTAAACATACAGAAACAAATTTGAACAAGTTGCATTTTCAGTGACTCCTTCACGCTCTGTGCCCTGGCAAACAGGCTTTGCGAGCATCTGTGACCCGGATGTCTTATGGAGGTAAGAGAAGCCATGAGGAAGGTTAGCAGGCTTCCGATACCACAGAGAGTGGGATTGGATTCCAAGTCTCAATGCCTCCTGGTGCGTGTACCTTAGGAGAGCCTCTGTCTCTCGCTGAGCTTCACTTGGCTCTCCCGTTACACGGGACCTATCATCTAGTTCTTCTGCCCATGGTGAGGATGTTCTACGATGTAGAGTCTACATGCTGTGGAGCAGGTCCTTGCTAAGAAGAGCTGGAGAAACTGAATTAAGTTACACCCAGCTATAGTTTACAGTCTTGTTCCAGGCCAAGAGGGAAAGTGTATGTGCTCCAGAGACTTGCAAAACACAGGGCCTATCTCTGTGCACGTCTCTCCTCTGGGAAGGAAGGGGCTTGCACAGTGACAATAGACCAGGGGCGCTGACTCAGACAGCCAGTTCCTGTTCATTTCCCCTCTCAGCAGGACAGCCGCTGAGCAGGAGGGCAGCCCTCCATGAGGCTGGGACTCAGCCTTTGGCTGAGAGCTGAGATCCTTACCTAGAGAAAGATAAGCCTAACTCACTGACAGCTCCCCTCACTGTCCATCAGCTGGGACTAGGGCGAACAGGACCGTTAAGGTTGTTGGGTGGAGAGCCAGGGCTGAGAAAAGAGAAAGCCGGAACTCCCATTTTGAATCCAGAATTGTTTTACCTAGATTGGACTGCCCAGGAACTTCACTGGGCAATGTGATTGATGGGGCCAAACTGACCCAGCCAGAGTGCTGGGAACTGGCTAAGGACGTGACTCTGGGGGCTCTACCAAGGAACCTAGCGACAGGTTTGGAACAGCGTGGAGCCCCTGGGCTCTCTACTCCCAGAGTGAGCCTGGCACACCCTCCTCTGTTGTGTGAGGATTGGCTGCAAGTGGATCCTTGGGTATCCACACCACTAGGATGGAGAGAGGCGAGTCTCTCACCCTCTTCTGGAGCCGGGGAGGTGAGTCGTTGGGGAAGGAGGGGAGGAGTGGATGGCCAACTTGGAGAGAGGAGAAGGGAAGGGATTGTGGGCTCTTGGTGGAAGAGTTATGCTGTGGTGGTAGCTGCCCTGTCTCAGAAGGGAGGGAGACCTGTAGTTCTAGGGGTGTGCAGGGAGGGCCAGGAGGGACCCTTGGAAGAGATGCTCCGCAGCAGCTCTGAAATGGGCTGCTTCTGGATATAGAGAGGGTGGGTGTGATCACACCCTAACCCTAATATCTTGAGATCCTAAGGGATTATAAAAGTGACTAAGGAATTTTGTGTGTGTGTGTGTGTGTGTGTGTGCTCGTGCGCGCGCTTGCATATCCCTTTATTTTCTTTAAGTCAATTTAATGTAGATTCTGAAACTTTGTCTTTCTGTTCAATTTCAATCAATTTGGGGGTTTACCCTACCTCTAGGACATCCACTAAAATGCTGGATTTGCTTTATACCAAAGCATAGTGGCTAGGAGAGGCAGGTAAAGGGTGTTCGTTACTGGTCATCTCAACATGTGCTTCCCAGTGCTGTCTAGATCAGTTCAAGTGAGACCTCCTGACGGTAAGATAAGTTCAGGGTCCTGGGTCACACTGGGAGCTCTGTCTGGCTTCTGCGAGGAGGACCAGCCAGGATGGGGGAATGTAACAGGGCATTTCTGTGTCTGGAAACATCTGGGAAGCTGCTGTTTTGGTGGAGGCAGCCGGCAGGACCGAAGGTGAGTGAGTCCATGGGGTGCCTCTGGGGCTCTAATCAGCCCTTTGTAGCTGGAGTGGGCTCAGAAAGTATTTATGAGCTAAAGTGATTAGAAAAGCCGAGAGATTCAATCAAAAAGAAGTCATGTGAGGACCCTGGGATGCAGCCTGGCACGGAGAGGAGTCAGAGGGAAGTGGCATTTAGTCTTCAGGTCTCTGTGGGGTTGGCACGGGGGTGTGGGGTGGGGAAAGGGACTGGACGGGCTCCGTGTAAAGTCTTGTGTGCCACAACTGGGACCTTTAGATTAGGAGGAGTTTCCTAACAGGCTCTGCACTGGGCAGCCTGGAGGAGCAAAAGTTGAGCACCCTCGGAGGCATTGCCGGCTCCCCAGTCAGAGTGGGAGCCCTTGATGGGAAGCAGGCATGGCCTTCCTCTTCTGCAGGAAGGAGACAGAAGGAGGAGCAGCTGTCACCTGGGATGCAGCCCAGCCCCACCCTGCGGTGGCCTCCCTCCTCCTCCTCCTCCTCCTCCTCCTCCTCCTCCTCCTCCTCCTCCTCCTCCTCCTCCCTCCACAGCTGCTCCTCTGGTTACAGCCCCCTCATTTCCCTCCCGCACACTGGGCTCCCCGCTTCCACTCTCCATCACTCTCCCCACTCTGTAGCCAAGGGTGTCTTTTAAAACCAGATCCTGCTGCTCCAAATCCTCCAGCCGCCTCCCCTCACCCCCTGGTGAAAGTCCCCATTTCTTTTTCTTCTCTACGGCCTCCTTTCTACTCTGAAATCAGAACAGAGATAAGATTATTTCTCACTCTAATACCGCTCTGACATTTCATAAATCTATGTCCTAGACAACTGGAAAGGGCTATATTTAACCTTGCATCTTGTAGCTTTTAATGGAGGGACTTGCTGAAGGCTCTGCCTTCTAACGCCACAGGAGACCTGAGGCTTGTCTTTATTCTCTGCTAGCCTAGCCAGCAACCTGGAAGACCAGAGCAGCTTCATTTTCCAGCCAGATGGTCATCCCTCCATCCTCAAGCATCCACCATCCCCTCTGTCCCTAGGTGAAGAAGGTCCCTTCTCACTTTCTAAAATGTGCCCCTTGGCTTTCTTATCTGCCGGTACTGTCATTGACACCCCCCCCCAGCTAATATAAATGGGGTAACTGGTGAGCACAGGGTAGAATAGACAGCCTGAAGGTATAGGCTGGGAGCCGGACTGGGAAACAGAGCCAGGAACAAAGAAAATGTATTGTCAGGGGTCTGGTTATGCCATAAGACAGGGAAGAGAGTGATGCCAAGTAAGGCGTGGCAGGCTTGGTACCAGAAGCATTGTGGATATTGCCTGATGTGACCGTCACGACAATCCTGTGAACAAGGTATTGGGCTTCCCCACATTCCACTCCAGTGAGGAGGCTTGGGCTAAAAGGACTTCAGTGACTTGCTCAAAGTCATATCTGTCGAGAAAATGGCAGCGGGGGTCAAACCCAAGACTGTCAACCTCCAAAGTCTAGTTACTTTGCCCAGACCGAGACTACCCGTGATTGAATTGGTCCTGCCCTTTGGAGCATTTCTTATGGTTGCTCCCTGCTGGAGCCCTGGGCAGACTCTTGCCACGCTGCCAGTCATCCTGGCCTAGGCCCACCTCAATTTCTGCCCCAAGCCAAGGAGTCGAGCCTGGGAGTTGAGTTTTCTTGTTGTTGTTGTTGTTGTTTCGTAGTTAGTTTTGTTAGTTTTGTTTGTTGGGAAGGAGTCTCACTGTATAACCCAGACTGGCCTCATGGTGTGGGGCATCATGCCTGGCCGATTCCCTGCTCTCAGGCCCTGGGGCTGCCTTTTCTCCCACTCTTCTCGTCTGCTTTGCTGATAATAGCTTCCAGGACCACTAGTAAAGCGGTAAGCTGTATTCTCCATTTCTGCCTCCACACTGCTAACACGAATGCTTTCTGTGGCCTGGGACAAACTTGATCGTCCATGTTGTCCCAATTTCCCCAGCTGCAATGTGGGATGGGGGAGATGCTCTAAGAGCACTTCCAGTTCTGAGTCTGCGACGCCCAGGGTCCTGTCCCCTGGCCAGCCCTCCTCCTGATGCCTTCTTAGAGGTGTTGGGATAAAGGGCACGCCACCGCTGCAGGTTTGGGAATCTTTGCTGAGCCAAGGGATGGCTCCCGAGCCAATCCACAAAGCAGCAACTCGGGGATAACAGCCCCATGTGCACGCCATTCTCTTGTTTACCAACTTTTGACAGTGGGCTGTGTGGGGGTGGGGGGAGGGGGGTGGGGGTGGGGGCTTCCGAGGTGAGTTTCATGGTACACAGTACTGCTGTAAGGAACACTGAATTACATGGTGAGAAAATGATCCTCTCTCCCACTTGCTGATTACCTTAAGGAGAAAGTCTCAGTGTGGTCCTATTCTTCGACCTCTATAATGCTTGCTAATCTTCTGCTCTAACAAAGCTAGACCTGCCTCAGGCTCAACTGCGGGGACAGGCGACAGCATCTACTCAGAATTTTAATTGCGGTGCTCTGTTTCCATTGCATTGCTTTTTACAGTCGCTTTCTAATTATGGCAAGTGATACTTCTTGGCTTTCTGTTTTTATGTTGCTTGATTCTGTGTTTGTTTGGGCAATTCTGGGGATCAAAGCAGGACCTAGCGTGTGCATGCAGTCCGTCACCGACACATATCTCCAACCCTTTGCTGCTGCCGTTGTTTGGGGGAGGTTGCCATTTTACATTTCTTTTGATATAAATTGATCATTGTTATTTTATAATTTTTGAGCAGGGAAAATGTAGATTTGTTAAGGAAAAACAGAAAGAATCCTTAAGCGTGGGAGGGGTTCCAAGAGAGAAATACCGTATTTACTTACTTATTTATTTAGTTTTTTTTGAGACAGGGTCTCATTATGTAACTCTGGCAGGCCTGGAACTTGCTGTGTAGATAAGGCTGGCCTCAAACTCACAAAGATCCACCCCACTCTGCTTACCCTATTTATTTCTTGGGGAAGTTTTATGTATATCAGGCTGAGCTTCAAACTTGCTATGTAGACAAAAAAAAGACCTGAATTCCTGATCTCCTGCCTCTACCTCCTGAATATTGGGATTTTATGTACTACCATACCCAGCTCTATATAAATGTATTTAAATATATATATATATATATAT